>NC_040013.1:27495590-27795590 GCF_000972845.2 Larimichthys crocea
AAGAATCTTTGCAAATAAAAATATAAAATTATATGTTGATTACCTCTCTGACTCTCTGTCTTTCTTCTTTATCCAGCAACACAGAAATATGCATACTATAAATAGTAAACCACCTGTGAATAGAGAGATGGATATTTAAGGTAACTGTATCCATACACAATAAATGCAACTAATCATAAAATGTTGATCTCACCTGATTGTTAGCATTTGACAGACAAACATTTCAGCTCTGATGCGCAAAAGCTGAGAAAGAAGTTGGCAGAGTAAAAGCAAGTAGAGTTAGCAAAAAGCTTATTTCTTCACTTGTTTTGGGTGCAGGAAGAATCTTTTGAAGCTGTCAAAAAATGCAGTGGAGTAGTAAATGTACATATTGCCCAATTAAATGTAGTGAAGTGGAAAATACAAGTACCTCAAATTTGTCAGTTTTGAATAAATACATTCTAGCACCACTGCTTATCCAGAAGCAGAACACACATGACATGAGCAGACAAGGTGTCAGATTTACTGGTCTTCAGGACTTACAAACACCAATATGTATCCAGATATTGCCCGATCCCTTTTGTGATGGGTGATGATGCAGTTCCTGGAGGAAAGACAAAACACTTCAAGTCAATGGGCATTTAGAACAGTGGGCAGCATATTGTAAAGTGTGTGTATCTGCAGGAGAAGCTTACCATTGATAAAAGCACAAATGCTGCTGTTGTCTAATTGGAAAACAAGAGGAGGGTTATAAAGTGTTATACAGAACAGCATCAGAAAAAAAACTTCAGGAAGACACTCCAAACTAAGATTTAAATGATTGCATTACCACAAGCTGTTACAATATGACTTTTAGACAGGAAATGTACTAATTTCAAAGTTTGGCATCAAGGGTGCTATTATTGCTGGATTGAATTTCTCACTTTGAAATTATTAGCAAACAGCGCCCTCACCTCGCCATACAGGAGTAGAAGCAGAGAGGACAGCAGCAGAAAATAAACAGTGAAATTAACAGGGTAAACTTTAAGTCTTTGCTGTAGTTCAGTTCAACCCAGTTCTTGAATTGTCACATTTGAATAAGAAATTCTAGTTTCTAATATGGCACCCTAAGTTTTAGGAATGTGTGAATGATTGCAAGACAAAAACCATAATGTATAGTATATTTATGGCTTTAGAAAGTAAAAGTAAATACCTGTACATTTTTTGGTCTCAATATAGCCTTTAATCCCTTCGAAATCACAATTTCCAGGAGAATCTATGGAAACAAATGCCCGGCCATCGTGCTGGCATACAGTATTTGGTGGTGGAAGGCCTGTGCAGTCTGGAATGTGACCACTGAAGAAATCCTCATCGTTGCAAAATACATGCTTCACATTGTCGGCACATCCTGGAATCTCGCAGAAAAACAGCTGCACAGATCTACTTCCACCTGTAACATCATACAATATATCTATGAAACATCTCAAACATTTTTTTTTATCATCAGAGTGCTGTAAACAAAAGAAGACACACCTTGATTTGCTGTGCAGAGAGCAAACAGCACCCAAAAGATGAAGATTAAAGTCAGCACTGTCAAGACAAAAGAAATGCAAATTAAAATGAAGTCTCTGATGGTTAAACATTGGACACAGTTCAAAGCTGGTGAATTGACAGAAAACCCACCATGCATGTTGTCAGTACTGAGAGGGCTTTCTGGATCACAAAACCTGCTGCTGTGTTCCACTGTTGTTCACTGGGACATATACTGTAAGTCCCCACACACACACACGCACCTGCTGGAAATACAGATTAACATCAGAAACTTTATGCTGTATTTTCCCTATGTTTTCTCCATCCTGTCACATTTCTGTCATCAACACTAAATCAGAACCTAATTACTCCTTAGTCTGTTGGGAGGGGCAGCAAACGATTGCATGCCTCGATAGATAGTCATGAGACTCTTTTGTGGTTGTTTGTTGACAAAAGCTTAACCTGACCCAGACAGAGTGCGGGTCTGCAGCGGTTTGTTTCATTCATTTGAGATTTGAGGCGGTGCGCGCCAAGAAGGTATCAGTGGTGGGCGGATCAATCCAAATATAAATACCAACGATGGTAACCTTTTGGAGAAACGGGGCCGAGATCAAACAGTAACAATAATAATGTAGCGACCCAGAATAATGGAGACGTCACAGCCTCTGATAACTCTACCCCTCAGACGTCCCATGCACTAGAGTACAAACTAACTGAACACAACCCATAAAGCCGGTTAATAGGCGAAATAATAAGTTATTTCATGGTTGTTGCATTCAGGACATATAGACATGCCCCAGCAACCTATCTCAGCTCCCATCGCACAAACCTTACCGACCGGCGGCAGCAGCCCGGCTTCGTTTCTTCCCGTCAGAAGTGTCCTGGAACCGAAGTGCTTCACCAGGCTTTCGTGGTTAACCCGCTTCACTTTTCACAGCAGTGGAAAACACAGACACAGGAGCTCTGCGTTATCTTTGAGGTGTGGTGGTGTTTACTTTGGTCACACCGTAACTACACTGTACATTTGTCGCTAAAGCTAAGCGAACCTCCTCCATCGCCATCCGCGCACACACTGACGCACACTCTCCTCCTCCCTTCCCTCGACGATCTCTCTCTCTCACACAAACTTTACGCACAGCTATAATGCTACTCTTATCCTAGAGCATGTTCCTGAAAGCACGTGTGCCTGGTAACGTCATAAGCGTAAAACATTTCCAAAAAAAAATTAAATGTATCCTCTGTGCGAACTTCAGATGTCATCAGTGCAGAAATAGCTCCACTCTGGCTATTACATAAACACAAACACATAAAAACTTCGGGCACCTGTGCCTACCCCCCTTGCTACGAGGTCGTAAAGTAAGCAGGTTATGAGATTTATTTTGATATAACTACTGCTATAAACATATGTGTGTATATATATACATATATACATATATATATAGGTGTATATATCTCTGGAAATTCTTGCATAAACTTACCCAATTCCGCTAAAATGTCCGTAGAAAACTGCGAGACCTTCCCCAAGACGAGACAGGAGGAAACTGATAAGACGGATCGAAACTCGTATGAACAAGGGTGGAGTCAAGGATGTTCCATAATCTGACCTTTTGTTTGTCACTTGTTCTTGAAGCATATCTCCACAATCGCGATCACTGCTGTGCAAATCATGTCGTTGTTTATATTCGAGACTGATCTGATACACGTTCAGTCCAGTGCAAATTGTTTCCATTCTCAGCTATTTTAATGGTTGGGTTTCTCAAACATGTTGCTATTCAAAATACACGTATTATACACAGAACCTGTCTGTGTACTCACATGCATAGTTAAGTCATTGCACAGGAGTGTTCACAGTGATTACTTGACTTAACTTGAAACTTGAACTGCAGCTTTTATTACGTGGGAAAAACGGATTTTTGGAGAACCTGCATATTTGTAAAGTACAGCACTGGCCAAAATAATATGCATAAGAGATGAAATGTCTGTACAATAGTTGGTAGAGTATAATTAATAAGAAAAAAAACATCAAATATTAAATATGAGTGTTATATTAATCACCATCAGTACATTTTTAAATAAAGTATAATCTAATCTAATCTAATCTAATCTTTAAATCAAATGCTGTGAGGAACCTTATATTCTGGCTTTACAAAGAATCACTGAGAAGTTACTAAGGTAGAAATTCATATAAACACTCAGTCTAGATACAGGTCACCATGAACAGAAAATGTGAGGTGAACAACAACAATACTTCCTGAGCATTTCACTTCCTCCCTGTGTCCAGTGTCACCCATCATAGAGCCTGTAGTTTAGTTTGTATGTTTGCCTTGACAGAGCTCATATTAACTTGACATTTATAACCACTTTGCAGACTTTGTGCATCCATTTGTGGGAAGTTAATTTTCCTCTTTGCATGGCTTTAATAAAACAAATTTTCTTTATTTTTCACAGAGGACTTTTTAAAAAGTTACATTTGAGGCATGAAATGACACACAGTGGCATGAAATGACAAACTTTCTAAGACAACACCTGAGACATCCACTCAAAGTTGGCTAAAATAATGAGCACAAGATATGAAATGGAGACTATCCCCATCATATGTCTAAGAAATGTTGGTGAAAACTCAGTTTACCTAAATGTTATTGAATTTAATTCATTTATTACTTTATTTAGTTCACCCATTTTTAATTTTCTACCAAGTGCTGAGTCCAATTGCATCTTTTTCAAATCTAGATAGTACATTTCATGATGCTTTATGGTGGAAAATCGCCCATATGTGTTTATTCCACTACACTAGACATAAGCAGCCTCTATAAAAACACAGACAGATAGACAGACACAAAGAGATTTATATTATGAGAGATTATCTTTAGAAATTATAAGCCAGGTTAAAAAAAGTGTTTGGAAAAAAGTCTGTATTTAACAGAGGAAATAAGAAGAATCACTGCTGGTGTTGTTTTTCTAGTTGCCAGCATTTTAAGAAGGGCTGGAGAAGGGTTTGATCAAACCAAGATCCATAGCTTTGACCAGGCACATGCGCGCCACATCGATGGTGTCTTGCTTCTTGGGATTGTCCGCTGCCTTGCCAATCACAGAGAGGATTTCCAGCAGCTCGCTCTCGATCAGCTTTTTACTCAGCTCACTGTCGTCTGAGTTGAGCATGTTGTAGACAATTACAAGGCCACGGTGCTGTATCTTAGGGTCGGTGTGGAGACACAACCTCTGCAGGATCTCGAGCCACTGGCTGGTCTGTTCAGAGAGATCAGTCACTTAGTCATTGACACTCTAGAGTAAATTGTGTCGCATAAAAATGTCACACAGTGCTTTGCAAACTTGGATTTGAACACTTGTACCTCTATGCAGTCACTAATTGTCCTCTCTGTGAACTAGTGACTAATCTGAACAGTGTCCAATGAGACATTGAGTAAGTTCTTATTTTATTTTTTAAAGGGAATCTCCTCTCATCATATTACTTGTAGATTTGGAGAAGCAAGAAAATTTGCAATAGTCACCACTGCTTACTCTGTGGCATCTGCCAGATTGTGTAAGTAAGTTCCTGAGGGAAAGCTGACTATAGAATTTCTGGGGATTTTTTTATAGAGGATGCTTTTAAAACAGACTCTGATGAGACACTTCCCTTTATATAGATATACATACAGTAAAACACTATTGAACAATTGTGTTTGAAAACCTACTTGGCAATAAAGATCTGATTCTCTACATACCACTTTGGTTAGTTTGGTGCAGATCTTCTTCTGAATAGCAGTGAGCATGGCCAGACCTCCAGCTGCAGCCATCTGAAGTTTGTCATCATCTTCACCACACAGCAGCACAAGGAGTTTTAACTTATCATTGCCGTCCTCCAGGTAACGATCTTGGACCTGAAACACAATTGAAACCCTCAATTCCCACATTTGCACATGTACATCTCGCATATGCTGACTATGCATCATCTGTTACTATGTGAGATTTTAGCAACTTGTCTGTTCCCACCTCTTTACATGTAACAAGGTTGCACATGCATTCAGTGGCAGCCTGTCTGATCTGCTCATGATCCTCAAACATGTAGTTCTCTATTTCTGGAAGAGCCTTCTCTTTCACAATCTTCACTCTGGAAGTTGAACAGATGAATAAAACACACACTTCAGCACAAGCTGCAGTGAAGTCACTTTTCAAAGAAATGACCTATTATTGTAAACACCACAGTGAAATGTTACCTCAGTTTTTCACTGAAACCAGCCAAGTTGGTGAGGCTTCTCAGAGCTTCAAAGTTCTGTATTCCATCTCTGTCTGTTTGAAGGAGGCTAACTAAAGGCCGCACCACCTCATACACCTGTCAACCAAGAAAGACAAAGAACTGACTTTTTAAAAGTCCTACGAACTGAACTCCAAAAGAGAGGCACAAAGAAGATAGTAACAATACTAATAACATAAACCAGCAGTAGAACCAATAAAACTCAGAAAATCACATAAACATTGAATATATTGTCATCCCAGCATATAGATAGACAAAGAAAGGTACCGGTAGATAAAGAATAATCTGATGCCATAGTAATTTAATGATATTTGATATGATTTCATCATATCAAAAGGGATTTCTCTTGCTTACCCGTTCACCAGGGAATGCGATTTCTGGGTTGGAAATAGCTGCAATCTTGGCAAGAGCATGACTGGCTTTCACCTTCCCAGCAGCTGTCCCTTCCAGAGCAAGTGGAATCAAAGCCTGAGGGCAAAGCCAGAAGAACAGTTGTGAATTGTTCAGTGGAGGTTTTTTTCAAACAGTTTGTTTAGTTAATGTTCATATAAAAATCTGGTTGGAACATGTAAAAAGGTTTTTTTAATTGATTTGTGACTTTATGAAGTGTTGTAGATACACTTGTACATTAATTTCTAAAACTCACCTTTCCTCCACCTTCAGCTACAAGAATACCGCGGTCTTTAGGATCATCTGACAAAGCCAAGAAAACCCTAGATAAGATAATAAATACATTGTTACAAAATAATGAAAATGTGATGATGAATTTCATTCATTTAAACATGCACTGTATCAAAATGGGAATGGAATGACCGTAAATGAAAAAGCATTCCCATCAGCTAAGCTGTTGGACTGATATGATGTGACTCATGGCATGAAATGACACGTGATGCATCAGATATGTATATGAATTCCACTCAATTATTTGACAACTCATGCCAAATCATCACTTTTTTATGAGTAGTTTCTTCTCCCACCTTGCCAGCAGCTCCTTGGTCTGGTCAGTCAGAATGGAGTTGTCTGCTTTGACCATGACAGCAAGTGCTGATGTGACCCCAGCCTTCAGCAGCCTTTTCACTCTTCTCTGAATAAAGTCCTTCTTGTCCTAAGAAAAGCGTGTACAACGTGTATATGCGTGCATTCAATATGTGTAACAGTTTCCGCTCTTCCTACATCAGTTTAAGTTTTGCGGTCTCCTGAATGAATCTAATAATAGTTCTGGGGTTTTTTTTACCTTGGGGTGTTGTTCAGGCACATGCTGCTTTGAAAACTTCGCTAGTTCAACCAGCTCAGGTATGATGTCCTTCTTTTCATAGCAGTTGGTGCAGTTAACCAGGGTGCAAGCAACTGAATACAAGATTGTCTTATCCTTGGACTAAAAAAAACAGAGAAAGGAGAGAGGTTATTTCTGATGTCTAACCAGATGTACTGTATGTTACTCCCTGACTGTTATTTTCATACCTTAGACAATTCAAACATGGCTTTCAAGGCAAGCTCATCCTCAACAAAGTCATCTTTCACGTCAGCATCATTAGTCAGATAAGCAAGACCCTCAATGGCCCAATTCCTTGTTTTGGTATCAATCTGGGGATTACAGAGCCACCTAGAAGAGTAAAAAATTAATTATTTAACAGTAAGTATATTTATTGATAATGCGAAGTTGTAGATTTACAAGGTACAATGACATTCTGGCACTGTATACTTATTGTAAGGAATCGTACCCGTATAACATTTTACATCAAAACTATATATATTTTTTTTTTCAAAAATACTAATACCAGTTTCCTCGCAGAGTTTTTGCATACTACATTTTTTCTACCATTATTAGCAATAATCTGCTTATCTGCTTTTTTAATAAACTGTCTGTGTCTCACTTTCTGCACTGCTTGGCCAGCTTCTCTGTGGAGCCTTCAGCAAACTGCCTTAAACTGTAGTCATCACCTCCAGCTGAACCCAGTTTACAGAGACCCTGGAAAGGACATGGACATAAGTATACGTACGCATACACACAGACAAAGTCTAGAGGTTGTACATTTGATTTTCTTTATGTATTATGTGTCAATGTGAAAAGTCTATTCTTTTCTGAGCACACTCACCACCAGTGCACGAATTTTAATCCTCTCATTCTTGGTCTTCTTGTAGATGTCCTTGAGCAGTGACACACCATTGGTGATGATGAAGCTGGCACGGCTCATCTTTGAGGAGGAATGAATCAGTGCCTCCACAGCAACCATCTGGTCTACCTCACGTTCGGAGGCGCACAGAGCCACCATCATCTCCATTATGCCTTGATGTCCAACCAAAGCATTACCAACATCAAACGGACCCTGAAGCAGTCCTGAGATGGTGTTAATAGCGTGAATGGTCTTGTCCATGTCATTGGGGTCGATTTTGGATCTGTAGAAAAAGAAGGGAGGAGGAAGGGAAAAGAAAAAGAGACAAGAGATAAGTTATGTTGACTTGGTCTTCATTTATAATGTCTTGGCCACAGCATTGGTGAATTGGGAATCTATAGACATACTTAATATATTGATCACAAATGTCCCTGAAGTTGTCTCTCTCTGGATCGCATTTAAGGTCATCATAGATCTTGTTGAGAAGCACACTGGCAATCAGCTGTGTGTTTTCTGTCATGGGCAGCTGGTCTGGCAGTTCGGTAACCTGACCACACACTTTGAGGATTTTCTTCAGACCTACAGAACAAAAACATGTACTGCATATGTATAGATATCTCATGTCAGGAAGTCTAGGTAGAACAACGGACTGTAGCTCTAACTAGGTAAGTATACTGATACAACTGCTGGGATACCATTGTCAATAGTGAAGAGGCTCCTTGAGTTGTCTCTCTCTTTCTTGTCTTTGCGAGGTACATTCCTGCACAGGAGGTTCAGAGCCTGATCTCTGCCATGGCCAGACACCTTTTTATTAGCAACCATCTCCAGGAGAGAGAGAAGAATGGTTTTCAGGTCTTTCGACGCATCTGCAGAGGAAAAGATAACATAAAAGATTGTATGTCTTGGTCAGGAGTGCAATTCTCCTTTCTGTCCTTGATTCTTTAGGGTTTATATGAAGATTAAAAATAAAGAGCTGAATATGGGTCCATTTGTTACAGATACAGATGGTGATTTTTGTCTTACCCAAAACCAAGGCCTCTTCCTTCCCGTATTCTCTTCTATCTCCACCAGTGAGGGAGTCATTGATGCACTGGAAGAGGTTGCAGGTTGCCATTGCGATTTCTTCATTGTCAACAGCCATAACGCTGCATATCTTATCAATGCCCACCATGTGAATAATAGCCATGGCCTGTTTAGGGGAAGTAAAAAGTACATTTTGTGAGAAAATGAATACAAATAATATAAATATTATTTCTAACTGGATCTTAAAAGTAGAAGTTATACTTCTTGAAGTTTTTTGTGTTTGGAAAACACTCCACAATTGACATTGTTGTCTTTTCTACAGGTATCTATAAGTATGCTCACCCGAGCTTTGTGTCCTGTGCACATTCCTGACAAAGTACGAATAGCAGCCAAGACCATCTCTGATTTGCCTGTTTCTATCATGTTGAGCAGCAGAGGCACGCCATTATTCTGGAAGATTCTCTCTGCTCCAGCGTCATCTCTGGAGAGCACAATCAGGTTGTTGGCAGCCTAGACATTGGATTAGATTAGATGATTAAATTCAACTTTATTGTCATTGCACAAAGTACAACTACTAAGACAATGAAATACAGTTTAGCATCTTACCAGAAGTGCAGTAAAGTGCAGTAAAGAATATGTACATACACTACTCACAAAAAGTTAAGGATATTTGGTTTTCAGATTAAAATTCAGAATGCACCTAAAATGCACTATAACCTTTTACAGGTAAACTTAATTTGACCTTCTCCAAACCTTTGAATATCCAACTGTTCAATGTTTCAGTACTTAGTGGATAACATACTGTTCTCTAACAAGGTGATTAACCACAAAAATCACAACCAGAGTCTGATCCATGAATCGACCGATAAATGTTCTGGTTTAATGACATTTGTATTTAAAAAGTCCTCTTTATCATGCTGTTCACATTTTGACATCATGAGACCAGGACAACACCTGACAATCATGTTTCTACTTAAATACACTACTTTCATGATATAATATCACTGTAGCATGAACATTTTACATTTTCCATAAATTTCACCCGAATATAAATATAGATATAAAAAGAGCAGGTATAAATATGAATTATGTTAAAGGATATATACATTATTAACAGTATGATATTACAGCTTGTGTAGCAGCTGCAATTGTGGTATAAATGTAATGACTGGTGTAATTATATAGTACAGGTAATTTAGCTGAGATATATTGTTTCAATATGAAATGTAATATATATAAATACATGTATATTTATAGTGTGAAAGTATTAACAGTAATAGTGCAAATATAGCTAACATTATACACAGAATAAACAGATATATATGAATTTGAATACACTATGTGCAGTAATATACGAATAGACTATATACAGTACGGACAGTAGTATATGAATGCACTATAAATATTTAAAGTAGAACAGTATCAGGAGAGGGGTCAGAGATGGAGAGTTTAAGGAGAAACAGTTCAGTCATGAGGTTGTGCTGAACTCTGTACAGAGTTTAGTAGAGTTAATTAGTTACCTTTTCCCTTTTGTCTTTTTCCATCTCTTCATCAAGGAGAATTTCAAACATGTTCTGTACCCTCGAGTCTGTGGAGAATGTTGTCTTGAGCTGTGGAGATTAAAATGATCATATACATGCATTTTGTTTGAGGTTCGGTATCCATCTGTATCAATTTATCTTTTCTAATGCAACAACACAAGAGAAATTAATCACCACCATCAATTATGGGTGTTTTGTTGTGTTTAATGCTGACCTTGGCCTGGATTTCTGCTCCAAGCCTGCGTAGAGTCTCTAGGAAGGTCTTGTTCTTTGGTTCAATGGTGGCACATCTCTGCACATCCTTGAAAGCCATGTCCAGTTTTCCTAGCTTTTCCAGAGCCTGGCAACGCCGGTACAAGGCTTTGATATCTGCTGCATCTATATCAATAGCTATATGAGAGGAAGAAAGAGTCATAATGAGCTTGTGGCCTTTGGTTTAATGTTTTGATTCCTCTATTCCTCTATTTGGAGTTGGTTACATTTCTGTAATTCATTACTTTACCTTTAGATGCATCAGATGCTGCATTGGCATAGTTTTCCTGTAAGAAAATCAAAAACCTTGAAATAAATTTGCCAAAGAAATTGCAAATAAATGTTTTTGTACTGCTTTAGCAAAATGCTTACCTTTTTTAAATAGCATGCAGACCTGTTCCTGTGAATGACACCAAGCACTTTTTTGTCCTTGCACACCTTGATAGCACTAGTATAGCACTCAATGGCCTTGTCAATATCTCCGGCCTGGAAGTGTTTGTTTCCCTCATCTTTTAACTGGTTTGGATCTCCCATCTGGTAGGGGAAAAAAGGATTATCAGTTATGACAGTTATGAAATCTACAGATCCCTTCAGATTTTTTAGTTAAAATCCAATCTGACAGTCAACACTTTGTGTGTCTGACAGTATCAACTCACCATGGTCAATCAAATGTCATCAAATCAGAAGAGTTTTTCCAACACAAATAAATATTTCAAACCAGTCAAAGATCCTAAACAAATCCGCCGAACAGTTTTACACTTTTTTGTCATTTCAAAAGTAAAGCAGCAGTGCAAAGCCCATTCAGATGTACAGACTCTCATTTTACATTCTAGGGAATATCAAAATCTATTAGCATAATTTAATTTTAAAATACAATTGCATTAGAAATGTTTTATTCTCACCATTGTTGCAAATCAGTGTCCTGCTGACCTGGTTCTTCTGTAGCAAATGGCCACGCACATGTTATCTCTAACTTTAAATGGCCTCCCCTCAGGCCTTATTTGGTCATGCTCTTGTACCCCAGTCAGAGCCTTGCAACAAATGACACTTTCCCAGTGGATAGACACCATCTCGTCCTGCTCCCCTGATAGGCACAGTCTACCCCCCGCTGTGTCCTTATCCTAAGTACCCTCTGCATACCTGATTGTCAATCAAAAAGAAAAAAGAAAACAGACCCATGTCAAAGCTGTACTGTACCTTTAGGATTGTGTGTTGTCTTGTCTTGGTCTGCGTAGAAGGTATAGATGTCCAGCCCTTAGTGTTTATTACAAACTTTTTCTATCTTCTGTAACCTTGCTTTACCAGCTCCTCAATTTATACTTATAGTGGATCTGAATGAGGTGGGACAGAGCCGTGGTGGACTACCTGTCACATGTAGGGGTTCACTTCAGTAACAGCCAAACAAAGAACAACTTTGAAACTAAAGGTCATTATAAACCATAATTACTCGTGTTACAACGAACATTATTCCAATGTCTTTGAATGATCTAAGACTTTGATATAAAATTGTTATTTTCCATTCAGTGTATTCAGTGAGTGTGACCCCCTCAACGATGGTCTGCTCCTGATATGGTCTATTTAGGGCACAGACAGCTGAGACCTCACCAGCAAATGCCTGTTGCCAAAGTGGTGGGGGGGTGTTGTACGAGACAGATGGGGGGGTGTGAAGTGGGGGGGCTGACAGCTGTAGGACCACAGAGGAACCTAGTACCTTCTGGAAAGAGAAGGATCTCGAGCCCCATGTGTTTTTGTAGTGATGGTTAGGGTAAGAGTCAGGGGTACGAGAATGCGTTAAATCTCTGTCTCACACATTTCCAGTGGAGTGAACAAGTACTATATGTCAAGTATGAGATAGTAAACTGCCACGTTAATATGATAAACAACTGTTAAGGTTTGAAGTGGATTAGGCAAAGTGTCTTCATCTGCTCTCCAGAGAGGCCACTGTATATTATATTGCTGAGTCTCACATGCACTACAACCTTACAGTGAAACTCATTCCTAGCAGGTGAAACACAGTGGCAGGTGTGGCCTAGTGAGGTGGCAAATGTCATCTTCAGGACAGTTGTCAGTGACAAGTACTGCAATGCATAGACATTCCAAAGTGGTGAAAAAACTAGTTTCAGTGGTTACAGCTAGTTTACTGAGTGAGAAAATTGATGACTGCCAGAGTCAGTAGATGGAGGAAAAGAGTCACCGGAGGAGGCAGGGGTTTGGGGGTGCAGCAGTTTGTGGAAGGTGCTGACGGTGTGTTTAGTTCAGCTGCCCCACACAGCAGCAGCGGTTGAGAGATTAGTGAAGAAAACCTAAAATCGAATTAGTGCAGATACAAAAGTGGACTACATGAAATGAAGTAAAAGATACACTGAATATATACAGTGTTAATCTGTATTAAAGTATTAACTATACCTGTTGAGTACATGTAGTGGAGTAAAACATGCAATCTAAAGTGTATGAGTATGAGGTAGCACAAATAGGAAATAAGAAATAGTAAATCAATTGTAAATATTCAAGTATAACTACTTTGCTATAGAGTAAATGTACTTACATTTCACAACTGGTGCCATAAATATCATTAAATTCACAGGTACCAGACAGTAGACAGTAGAATGTATCTGGTGTGACATTATTATTATTGTGTATTGTTTCATTGGGCACATATGGAGACATGCCTACGTGGATATAAAATCACCTAATACCTCCAACAAAGAACCAGATCAAACTAGATAGATAGATAGATAGATAGATAGATAGATAGATAGATAGAGTGAGTGAGTGAGTGTGTGTGTGTGTGTGTGTGTGTGTGTGTAACTGTTATTTACATGCCTTTTCTATCTGACTGATTCAATTGCACTGTCCTATTTTAACCTGTTTTAATGTTGTATTCTTGTTATTTGGTACTTTCATGGTTCTTTTTGTTTGTTTTTGTTATTTGCTGTCTACTTTTATTTATTGTAAGGTGTCCTTTGGTGACAAAAAGGCACCTGTGAAATAAAATGTATTATTTGATTATTACTTCATTGATCCCTGAAGGAAGAAGGATGAACATATGGTTCTACCTATAAAAATATACATATGGACTATGGACTATGTGCAATAACTTGCGATTATGAAATCAGCTGTTACACTCTCTCATCATCTATCTGAATGTCCAGTAATCAGTCCAGCAGAGAATCAGATCAGATTATCAATAGTAAATACAAGACCAAGTTTAACATCATATATGCTCTGTTTTCATTCAAAAGTGCAGGGTTTTTTTTTCTCTAAAGCATGCTTTTATTTTGAAAATGCCGGCCGGGCCCGGAAACACATTGCTATTCTCGGTCACTTGATTCTGTAGCCTGCATCTTCCTCTCCGGCCAAAGACTGCTAAACACAAGAAGCTTGCATTCACCGGCACACATTAAGTCTGTAGCCTTGTTCCTGTCATCTGTTTTAAGTAATGTAGGATGGCGTCGGGTTTTGGGAAGATTGTCGTCGGTACTTATGTGGAGATAAAACGCAGCGATGGTAAGTTTGACCCTGTCTATTCTTTCACCTCCTCTTTCGTCGCACTGTGTTAAGTTGTTAAGGGAGCTTTGTTGCTGCGGTGCTTGTTGGATACAGCAACCGTTGTTCCCCGGTAGCTGCAGAGCCTTAAGTTAGCTCCCAACAGGAAGGTTGATACTAGCTGTCAGGGCGGAGTGTCTCAACATGGCCAAAGCCTTTTTTTCTTTTTTGAATGAGCTCCTACCTTTTGTTAGCTTCCTGTGCGGAATAATTAAAAAGGCATTTGCAGTTAGCTGGGTTTTTTAAAGATAACATCGAATACTTTAACTAAATAAATAAAATAAATAACGGAGCTAACATACTAACAGATGATTTTGGCCTAACGAGCATTTCAAATGCATCAGCTACAATGCTAACCGAGCTAGCGTCAGTTAGCTTCTGACTAGCCCGACGTTAGCTCGTGTTACCGGCTTTATTTTACCGCCGCAGTGAAACATAACCACGATTTGTTTAGTTAACGAGCCAAGTTTGCTTTTGTGGCTGTGTTTTATTTTTTTTAATGCCATGTACAATTCATTTATTCGGGTTATTATTAGCTAAACGTTACACCGGGGGCTAACTTAACTATATCGTCGGTTGTTATGGAAACCCTTTTTCAAAATGGTTCAAAAGCAAGATGTGTGTTTTTTGTTTTTTTTTTGAACATTGTTGTTGGATTTGACATGGTGTGTATTGATAATAACACCATAGACGACATGTATTATTTTAATAACTACCTCTGTGCTGTAGATAAATGTCGTTTCATACACTCACTTTGATAAAAACACATCACATTTGAGCTGCCAAGATGACAAACAAACACTAAAGTATGAAATGACACCTCTGTGACCAGGAGGAAGTTTGCATTACAATACACTCACTTCAGTCTTTTTTGAAGGGTTAACTGAGGAGTAGACAGAGAAAGGGAGAGGCTCGTTGTATGACTCTTCCCGATGTGAATGTCTGCTTTATTCTGCTTTCCTCTGTGTAGTTGCAGAGCATTGCTTCAGGGCCAGGCTGCCAAAGATGCTTGAAAAGTTTGTGTCATCCCTGCCTGGTCTTTCAGGATTAGGCAACACCCAGTGCTAATGTTTAATAATAATAATAAAGCAACAAACAACAAAATAATCCCAGCACAAAGCACTTTCAACTGTCAAAGCTTGTTCAAAGGGTGTGTGTTGGTTGTCCACAACTCCATCGCCCTCAAGCATTTCACTTCATGGAGCACCTTGAGATCAGGGGTGTGATCTGAAAGAAACCTGAAGCTTGGAAAGAGAAGGAGTTCTGTCTGTCATCTCCATGCTGGTTGGTGTTGCATCCAGAGCAGGGATTGCCCTCACTCTGGGGGGGTTGGTGGCAGGGCCGCTTCAGATTCAAGCCAGATTCAGGCCATTAGCCACCACCCCATCTGTTGCAGCCAGCTCCCTCCATGCTGCCAGGACTCCCTCGCTCCCTCTGTGGGTTTTTTTTTTCTCCCTTTCACAGTCAGTCCTGATGAGAGCAAGAACTCAGAGAGTTATTTTGTGCTATTCAGTAAATGACCCGAAGTTATTGTGCATATGATTTGTATGTCGTCAGTAGATTCCCTGTTTAATGGTCGACATTATCTTTTTAAAATGTATTTTTGTGTGAAAGGATTGGAGTGTCTTTTTTTCTTTTTTATGATTCAAATTTTTATTGAGTTTTACATTTTACAAGATTTAACTAAGAGAACAGTGGAAACAAATAATAAATAAAAATAAGGCCAAGTCAAGATAAAAGATGCACAATCGATAAAACATAAAAATAACAAATAGAAAATGAAAACAAATAAAAAATGCATAATAAGTCCCAGACAGATACATCAGTCCATGCTCAATATGTTATGTCCATTTACCAGGAAACAACCACTATACTGTTGTTGTCCCATGTGAAATTCACTGACCACTAGTAGACCTCCAGAAAACCGATCCCTGCATAACATCCAGTCCACCTCCACCTTCATTTCCATCCCGCTCTCCCCAAAACAGCCCATTGTGATCGATGTATGCAGAAATATTTTAAGCTACCCTGTAAAGAATACAGTCTTAAAAACATTCCCCATTTCTCAGTATAATGTGTTATACTATAGGATATTCTTTCAAAAGCAGCTACTTTACCTAACTTGAAATACCTCTGCATCTTTCCACTTTCTCATTATCATCTGCTTACCGATCATTATACTTGTCTGAATCCAGTTGGTTAAGGGTTTCACAATATGGGCCAAGGGTTTAGGGTCACCTAATATGTAAAGACTGGGGCAGAACTCAAAATCCACTCTACCCGTAGAGACTTGTTTAGTGATTCCAACAATTGTATCCCAATCATTTTCTGTAAATATTCAGATCCCTTTCCCATAACGGATTGGAGTGTCTTTTTAAATGGAGTGCTATAGAGACATAAGCCATCCAACAGCTTAGTGATTTTGGACCGCTTTGTTTTTTCTCAGTCTGTGACATGCTGACACACTTTCATCAATGGGTGCCTTTGGGTTTTGTAGCAAACCTGATTCTTCTGAGGCTTTGTTTGTTTGGCAGGCTTTTAGCAGAGCTCTCTTAAGCCCCCTCAACTACTAGGAGGTGTCAACATATTCAACCAGGTTTTAGGATAAAAGTGGGACACCAGTAGCTAGGTAGTGGAATGGACTGTGTATGTGTATGTGAAGAACAGGCAGGCAGGCCAGTACACTTTACTGATTTTGTGATATTAAATGTTGTCTTCATCAGAAAGGCGTGCCTGACTCTCGTAGGTGTACAGTGTCTGCTCCAGGACAGATGCTATGCCCTTGAACCTGTCTGAGGCCTTCTTCCTTACACTGAAACAATTAATGATTAATGAAACTTTTAGTCACTTGACAGAAGGGTAATCAAATTTGATCATCAGGTAATAAATAAATTACAAACACCAAATATCATCTTGTGAATTGTATTTACCTAACTATAAATATATATGTGTATAAACTAATAATAAAACAAATCACCTTATGTAGCATGTATTCTGTCATGCTGTTTTTTTGGCATCTTCTATCTTTCCTAATGCAACGGGCAAAACTAAAAAGTGTGTACTTTGAGGACGAAAGTCAAACTGGTATATTTAAATCAAGCTTTTCTAGATATTACATCACGTGCCAAGACTTTTCCACCAAAGTGGTTTGGAGGAAGCTGCTGCTCTGCTGCAGTCACTTGTGCAGCAGCATGTAGTTGAATTGACTCCTGTCTGTATGAACCCACAGGAAGGCTGTGGTCTCAAGCTTGCCCACTGACATAAGCCAATTACAGTCAAAGTTACTGTTCTTTTTTTTTTTCTTTTCTCCATCTAATAGATATTAACCGGAAACAGGAACATAAATCCTCCGAGTGCTGCAGTCACTATTTCTGCCTGGCATGCTTACAAAACTCTCCTTTGCTGTGTCCAAGTGTTTTTTTTGTTGTTGTTTTTATATAACGTACCATGTCACAGTTCAGCAGTGTATTATTTTCACATATTCATGTCTGGATGTGTTTCCTCAGTGCAGTCACTGAAGCATGCACAGTCAGACAGCTGACAGATTAAAGGCAAACCTAAATAAATGAGTGAAGGAACATAACAAATACAGATGTCTGTGGTAAATTAATTGTTTACATGTGGTCAGGATGTGAATCATATGATCAGGGCTTCAGTCATCAGATCTCCATCTGACTGAACACCTATAGGTGATTGATTTAGTTGATTTGGCAGCCCCACTACCTTTAACATGTATGTATGCAAGATTTCATGCTTTTTATTCAGTGTAATTACATGTGGATTCATATTAAAGCTGCAGTATAGAGTTAGTTATTGAGAATAAGCCAGAGGTTCCTGTTTTTCAGACTGCCAAAGGTTTTTTTTTTTTCTCCTCGACACTTCTTCTTTTAAGACACTAGATCTCCTTTTTGTGTTTTGCTGCCGTAAAACCATAGTAAGAACAATCCGTGAATGTTCAGCATTTGAGAACACTAAAAGCATCTTTGCTCGCTGGCTCCCGGTGAGTCTCTGAATAATGGATAGAGGAACATGGTGCTTCCCTGCGTTGTGCTTGGAATTTACAGCATACAGCGAGCTCCGCATGGACAAAGATGGGAGGGCTGAGCAGGCTCTTTACAGCTGGTATTATCACGCTGCAGAGAGAGAGAGAGAGAGAGGCGGAGAGGAGCATGCAGGCTAGCAGCAGCTGCGCTTGTCTCTATCATCAATGTTTCCCAACGGGTCATTATCAAACATCACAGTCAGTCGTTACTAACATTAGCCTCAGTGCATTGTGTCGCTTTCATTTTAAACGTAAAGGACCAAACGGTGTCCTGATTGTTTAATGTGTTGATGTCATAAAAATAGTGTTCTGTTGGTTAGTACAAAGGTGAGCACAGACATGATTTAGCATCATTCAGCACTGTCGTGTGTGCTGAGTGATTTCATCTTTTCTCTCGTGTTTAGCGTTGTGTGATATGATTTGAAATCTAGATAACAATATTAATATACAGTACACCAAGGGTGTCCTGACAGAACATTAAATGTCACCACATTCTCAAATGTATCATTTTACATGCTTTTTTTTCCTTTCTTTTTTTTGCTGCATTTTCAAATAACAAAAATGAATCAAATTTAATCCATACTAAATACATTACCATGCTAATGCACAAGCTATATAAATAAAATGTAGTAGTATTATTATTGTTTTTTTTTATTTTTATTATAGCTATCCACCTTGCAGCAGTTTTTAATGTTAGTCTGCCGCCTGATGTTTGTGTTTCCCCTGTCTGTGATACTTTCACAGGACGGATACACCAGGCAATGGTCACCTCACTGAATGAGGACAACGAAAGTGTCACAGTGGAGTGGATCGAAAATGGAGATACAAAAGGGAAAGAGGTAACCCACCGTCACTACATCTCAAAGTGTTTTTCTTGTCCACAGCATTACTGTCGTCCAGAGACATTCAGACATACAGCCTGCGTGTGTTACAGTCCCACCTGACACCACCCTCTGTACGCTGATGTGCATGAGCGTGTAACTCTGGTCATATGTCCTACGCAGTGCATGCTTAACAATATAGGCTTTATTATCTCAGTGATAAAGCCTCATTGTGTTATTTTACTTTTATACATATATCATATCTGCTTTGTATAGAGGCACTAATATATTGGCTTAGCCTTATTAAGACAACGTAGAAGTGCTGAATAATGATAT
Organism: Larimichthys crocea; assembly: GCF_000972845.2. Taxonomy (NCBI): domain Eukaryota; kingdom Metazoa; phylum Chordata; class Actinopteri; family Sciaenidae; genus Larimichthys; species Larimichthys crocea. The sequence goes on from NC_040013.1 coordinate 27,515,006, forward strand.
TTAAATCTGATCTTTCTGTAATTTGGACACTGAACTTGATGTATTAAAATCTGCATTTCCCATCATCAGAAACTTCGACTGTATTTTTACTTGGTCTTGTCTCAGACAAAGAGTTCATCTGCAAAACAACATCCAAAACAAAACACGTGGTCTGTAAATCCTGTAATGCGCTGACTGAGAATGCTGTGAGGCGTCGGCCTCACCTAAAGACATTTGGCAAATATTAGCTACATGTTAGCTACCCAAGTAGGCTATATACTGTCTGGTTTTAGTCTCAAAATCTCGTCTTGTCTCGGTCTCAATACACTCTGGTCTTGGACTCATGGTCTTTATTACAACACTGGGTCCTCTGTCTCCTTCTCTTTTTTTTGTCACTTTCTCCCTCTCCAAGTTTCTCTGGTTATCAGATGGCAAATGTTAGATATTAATAGAGTCCAGGTATTAAATTTGCAGTAACAAAATTCACGGTGGAAAAAACAGCCGGCCTGTTGGACCAGCCTCTTTCAGAACATTCAGTTGACAAAGCATACACTGGATAGACTTTAAACATACTAAATAACATTTTCCTGCATGATGTCCACTACATATATTATTACTGTCATTATTGTTACCATATCTCTATTACAGTATAGTTAGTTTATGATTTGCTGCAGCTGTCCATCTGTGTCTCTCTATCTCTATCACAGGTTCCACTGCTACTGTAATCATTTTATCATTCATTGTCATTTTATCATTCATTGTAATTGTACAATATGTTTGTGTTGATTTGTCCTGTACACGTGACATCTATTGCACGTCTGTCCGTCCTGGGAGAGGGATCCCTCCTCTGTGGCTCTTCCTGAGGTTTCTTCCACCTTTTTTTCACTGTTAAAAGTTTTTCCTCACTCGAACCGAGGGTCTAAGGACAGAGGGTGTCACTCCCTGTACAGATTGTAAAGCCCTCTGAGGCAAATGTACTTTGTGACTTTGGGCTATACAAATAAAATCTGATTTGATTTTCATACATTTGAACAAACAAGTGCATCCTGTCAAGATCTTAAAAAAGCTATATAGAAAGTTAATACAGTCATAGTTCAAATTAAGCAGATGCTGCTTTAGATCTTGCCTTGGCTAATCACACTTCATCTGTCTGTTACAAATGAAAGCATCATTTTTAATCTCTGGGTTTTGGGGGGTTTCAGGTCATTCAAGTCAAAGTCCAAGTGAAGTCTCCCCTCAGTGGCATCAAAGTCAAGATGCAAGTCTATTTTATTTTATTTTGTCATGTCAAGTCTGACCCACGTCCAAATGACATTCAGTGTCTGCTGGTTTGCTTATAGGGAGACTTTCACATACTCACATATTAAAACTTACCTGTACCATAAGACTTGGAGCACCTATAAGAAGTATTTATTTAACCCACTTTTCAATTTTTTACAGCATTGAATCTGCATTGAGTCTTCACATTCAACAGAAGTCAAATGAATACATGAATATAACACTGTCTAATGTTAAACACAGGTTAAGGGGCATACATGTGATCAATTTGTATTAATACTCCTCTGTTTCCCGGCAGATTGACTTGGAGAGTATATTTGCACTTAACCCAGATGTGGCTCCAGATGAAGAAATCGCCCCTAGTCCAGAGACTCCACCCCCACCTACACCTACATGTGTGAAGGTCAGCAAAATTGCAAAGGTGAGTACCAGCCACCCTAACTGACGTGCGATACGATTTGTTTATAATTATTTAAACACAACACGACTTACACAAACCTTCCATTTTAAATCTTTCATCCACATTATAAACAGAGTGAATCTAAATCTCTAGAGCTCCGACTTGCTCAGTAGTTATGTGGCTGCTGTTTGCTGTACCTTAATATAGAACCTAGATCCCTTTAAGTAACCACCTAATTGGTCCTGTTAAGTTAACACTGTGCATGGTGCACAGTAGAGAAGGGCTATATTGTCATGGGAATACTGGAAATATTAAACAAATATTGCAGTTGTGACTTTACTTGCCATACAGTATAATCTTTTCTGTTTTCAACCTATAAAACGTGTAAAGTGTACATCAGTCAGATTAGTAAGTTAAAGCTGTTTGTAATTTGAACAAAGTGTATTCTCATTTCTTTTTTTAAAATACTTTAAGATGTGTGCAATGTCATCACAAACACTGGAAGTCACATAAAGGAGGTCTCTGCACTAATCTGATTCTCAGGCTTTGTCTGTTTCTGTATCTCTGTAGGTGACAGGTGGAAGAAATGTTGTTTCCTTTTCCTGAGCAGCTAGGCTATATATTAAAATTAATCATTTTATCCTTTTTTTTTTTCTTGCAGAACCGTCGGACAATAGCACCTAAGAATGACACTCCGTCCAAGGATAACAGAGGTTTGTTTCATGCAGTTCTTGTTATTGTTGAATTATTCTCTTATAATATATTACTCATAAATCTTGAATGAACAGTGGTCGATACATGCACATCAGTGACCAATATTATCAGATTGACCTGACAAGTATTCCATTATTGTATGACACACAATTTAAAACTGTTCTGTGACATTTTTTTTTTTATGATTGGAAAAAAATCTATGCAGTAAACTGGTGAGAGAAGTGCTGATTCAAGTTTATGTGAGGATGTGGTTTGTGGTGCTGTTCAATTGTATTCTATTTTAAAGAGAAGTGTTTCTGGTATTTACCCAGCTTCCCTTTATGTAAATGTTTTAGACAAAAAAAACAGAAACACAACAACATCTTGAGTCACTAAATGTAGGTAAAGCAGATTTTAAGTTAGGTGAATTAAAAACTGTAAAACAGCAGATTCAGTTTGAGTACCAACCTCAAAAGTGGCGTGTTAGCAGTATGCGAATCAAAAGGTCAGTTTGTTAATCTTTGGTTTTTGTGTTTGTAGTGATTCCGACCCGGGCCAGACCCCCACAGCCTCAACAACCAGAGCCTGCACCACCGCCTCCATCCCAGCAGCCCGCACAGCTCACTCAAGCTCAGACACAGCAGCAACTGCAGAATGGTAACGTGACGAAACAAGAATGTGTGTTTTTTTTTATTAACCTGAGCTGTGATCTTTCTCAAGAAAGTAGGAAATTCTAGGGAGACCATAATAATAATTCAACTTTAAGTTTCAGTTTTTACTTTAGGCCATCTGCAGAAAACACAAATCATCACTTTTTAATGTCTCATGTTTTTGTTGACCACGTTTATCACAGAATCCTCACATCAGCCGATATCCAGAAAGGAGTTTGGCCAGCTTTGTATGTATCTCCTGCATGTTTCCCCGTGCCCTCAACGCTTTATGGTGATTTTAATAGAGTTCCCAATAGAAAATGAGAGTCCTTCTAGTCTAATGTGAAGATTGTGAACCCGAAATGTCTGCCAGATACTATTCAGAGCTGTGGTGTGGTGGCGAAGTAGCACAAACGCAATCCATCCAACAGACAGGCTTTCTGGGTATTAGACAGAGTGAGGGGAAAAAAAAAAAAAAGCATTTGCTGTTGGACTGCGCTGTCTTTTCCCGTACTGATTCCTGCTGAGTCATACACGTGGAAAATCCTGTGGCACTGTGCATTACTCCTCAAGGCTCGGACGGAAACAAGAACCTTTTTCTTTACCCCCCACTCCAAGCGCTTACTGTCGTTGGAAGAGCTATGGGCAGGAGGAGGGAAATGCCTTTTTTGCCCCCTCCTCGCCCCTTAACTCCCCCCACTGACAGCCTGTGTGACCCATAAGTATTGCCAGTCCTGCGTCCCTCTTATACTGCCCTGTCCTGATGCTGACCCAGCTCATCTTCTCCTCTGAGATTAGAGCAGATTATTAATCCCTCTGCTCTGATAGTCTGGGTTCTCGGGGACTGGAGCCAGCAGGAGGCCAGGACTGTATTAAAGGGCTTCAGCCAGGCTTTGTGGTGGGAAGCTGGGGCTGTAGCAGCAAACCAGGGCTAATCAGATAACAATGATTTTATGAACTCTGCAAGGAGCCAGAAGTGGTTTTCACTGACATCTTTGCTAACCTGTATGATTACTAATATCTTGTGATTTACCTGAAGCAACACTAATCAGTGGGTGTGATGTGCTTGGGATTTGTAATAACGTCTTGGTTGATGTTGCTGTTGATCTAATCATAGCTGATTTGAAGTCACCTTTAATTTTAATTGGTATAAATGCAGTAATACAAGGCAGATATCTGTGTATTGGTAGTTTCCGCTGTGTGGTTGTGTTTTAGGATGCAGATAGAAGGGATAAATAAGGAGAGCAGGCTTTGAGCACACTGTAAAGGCCTTTTGTTTGTTATGTAGAGAAAGCAGCTAGTGTTATACTGGAGGCACCATGTGCCAGCCACTGCATCATGGTCTGTGCTTTAGCGCTATTACTGTTCTGCTTTGTTGGAAATAGCCCAAGGTCTCCCTTCTGTTTGAAAGAAGACCGAGAGAAAGCAAAGACTTTCGTTGAGAGAACGATACTGCTCAAGCCAAGAAGGGAAAAGGGCTGAGGAAGTAGAAGAAACAGTCTGGAAGAAGGAAAAGACCCTTTTACAAGGAGAGGCTGTTGCCATATCCTTTGAAAAGCAGCAGAGTTACTGTTTGTCTTGTCTTTATGGCAGCGAGGAGGAAGTCAAACTGCGTGAAGGAGGTGGAGAAACTGCAGGAGAAGAGAGAGAGGCGTCGGCTTCAGCAACAGGAGCTCAGGGAGAAGAGAGCTCAGGTACATCAGTGTGGTTCACCTTTCTGCTGCCTAATGAACAAAATATATTTATTGATTGATGAGCATATTTTCATACATCACTCTGTCATGTTGTCTCTGCGTGCTCAGGAGGTGGATACCACCATCCCGAACTATGAGATCATGTACATGATCCGAGATTTCCGAGCCAGTCTCGACTACCGGCCCCTGACCACAGCAGATCTGGTGAGCAGAGACTTTAGCTTCTTCTTCTCTCCTGACTGTTAGATGTTGACACCCAGCCACATTATAATATAATGTCTTTCTCTGTTGCACGGTCCAGATTGAAGAGCACAGAATATGTGTTTGTGTGAGGAAACGTCCGCTCAACAAGAAAGGCAAGGACTTCTATCTGTAACGTCCATGATGTGTTGCATTTTATTTCAAATGTTTTGCTTCATAGTATTACTGTGATTGACAATCTTGCCTCTGCTTTTTTTTCCAGAGTTGTCTGTGAAAGACTTGGATGTGATCACCATCCCCAGCAAGGATGTGGTCATGGTTCATGAACCTAAACAAAAAGTGGACCTCACCCGTTACCTGGAGAACCAGACCTTCCGCTTTGACTACGCTTTTGATGACAGCACCACCAACGAGATGGTTTACAGGTTAGTGACAAAAGGAAAAGACCAAATCATCAGAGCAAACTTGTTTTTGCAGAGTCATAAATTCATGTGTGCTCTGTGTTATCCTGCAGGTTCACTGCCAGGCCTCTAGTGGAGACCATTTTTGAGAGGGGCATGGCCACCTGCTTCGCCTATGGGCAGACGGGCAGTGGAAAAACGCATGTGAGTTGCAATGACTCATACAATGACTCGTTCAAAAAGCCAAAACCACATCACTGACTGACGTCAAACCTCATTGTTCCTATTGAGAGTTTTGCAATTTTAAAACATCTCATCTACGCTGTATTGTGTACTGTATTTTAGACTATGGGTGGAGATTTCTCTGGCAAGAACCAAGACTGCTCTAAAGGAATTTACGCATTAGCTGGTAAGTCAGTGAGCTGTGTTTAGTGAGTAAAATGTGTCTGGTTGTCTTAAATCTTTAGGTTTCTTACTTCTTTTCACGCAGCTCGGGATGTATTTCTCATGTTGAAGAAACCCAATTACAAGAAGTTAGATCTACAAGTGTACGCAACCTTCTTTGAAATCTACAGCGGAAAGGCAAGTGATATGTATCCATTTGTTTGGTTTTTGTTTCCTCTGAATAAAACCTGAACCGGTGCTGACCGTGCTGCTGTCTGTGTTGGTAGGTGTTTGATCTGCTCAATCGTAAAGCTAAGCTGAGGGTGCTGGAGGACGGGAAACAGCAAGTACAGGTTGTGGGGCTTCAAGAGAAGGAGGTGAAGTGCACAGAGGACGTCCTGAAACTCATAGAAGTGGGCAACAGCTGCAGGTATAACTACAGAAACCATCTTATTCTTCTCCCGCATAAAATGAGATGATAACTTGTCGTACCTCACCTATTTTTGCTATTTGTTCATCATCACGTCTCCTTCCTCTCCCGTCCCAGAACATCAGGGCAGACATCGGCCAACGCTCACTCATCTCGCAGCCACGCTGTATTCCAGATCATTCTTCGGAGGAAGGGGAAGATGCACGGAAAGTTCTCCCTCATCGACCTTGCGGGAAACGAGAGGGGCGCTGATACATCAAGTGCCGACCGTCAAACTCGTCTGGAGGGAGCTGAGATCAACAAAAGCCTGCTGGCGCTAAAGGTTTGTGGGCAGCGATGACAGCTTCCACTTAAGCTGCAACATCAGCTCATTTTTCCTGTTTGTTTGTGAGCAGACAAAACACACAATGTTTTCAAATATCTGCATTTTAATTTCCCATATGACGTGTCTCTGATTTTATTGTTTCAGGAGTGTATCAGGGCTCTCGGCCGTAACAAGCCCCACACTCCATTCAGAGCCAGTAAGCTCACCCAGGTCCTGAGAGACTCCTTCATTGGGGAAAACTCTCGCACATGCATGGTGAGTCGATTGCCTTCATCAGTATCTGATGTCTGTGTCTTCACATCACTTCAGGATGTTTTTTTTTTTATTTGAATGATCTGATCTTTCTCTGCACAGATTGCAACAATCTCTCCCGGTATGACATCCTGCGAGAATACCCTCAACACGCTACGCTACGCCAACAGGTGGGGAATGTGTTGTGATTTGTACAAAGCCTTCCACAAACAGAAATTATGCAATGATACAAAATTAGCTCCTTTAATTCCCCCAGTGGTTTTAGTATAGACTGAAATTAGCTGTGTACCAATGTTGTTATTTCTCTGCCCACTCTCAGTAGTTCTGTCTGACTCTCGTATATTCCTTCTCTCCTCTCTTTCTCCTGCTTCCTTTCCCTCTTCTCTCCTGCCCTCTGCTCCTCTGTGCGCTGGCGCCGCCGCGTAGAGTGAAGGAGTTTGGGATTAGTCCATCGGACATTCCCTTCTCCCAGGGCGGTCAGGGGAGTCGCTCTGACCACTCGCCTACCAATACCTTTGACTATGATGACTTTGCTGCTACCTCTCCCAGCAGGTCAAGCACTCTCCAAAGCACAGCACTGCTCATATATACACACACACAAACACACACACACACAAACACACACAGTGCATGCACTCCTCGCAGGTATTTATTACATTATGATATACCTCCATGAGCTCATTTAAAGCAGCTTTCATTCACTTCATCAGCTGTTCACGGTTGAAAACCTCCACTGTCGTCTTATCCTTCCTGTTTTTCATCTGCATGATGACTCTTCATCCTCCCCCCCTACTTTGACTTTTATTTTTGGTTAAGCTGTGAATACTTTTTTTTTTTTTCGCTGACTCCTGAAGAACGAACTAAACATCCGCCTGTCCATATTGGGTGTGTGTGTGTGTGACACCAGCCCCATGTGTCAGGGACAAAAGTGAAGCCTGCGTATGATTTAGTCAAAATGAATATATGGTGGTTCAGAACTGAACTTAATAAGGTGTCAGCTGCTGTTTGGCACCAGTAATAACACTAAATTGTCCATAAAACGATTCGTAATCACTCTCACATACTTAGACTGAGATATATTGTACAAGTGAACCAGACAAATTGTACGCTGTCACTCTGTGAACCAAGTTCAGTGTAATTTTATTTATATAGCGCCAAATTCTAACAAAGTTATCAACGTTATAAAACCTGTCTGAATATTTACAGAGACCCAACCCAAAGTGGATGTAGCAGACATGCCTATTATGCAAATAGGCGGATAGATTAGTGCCAGGCTTCACACATTTACAGAGTCAACGCAGTCATCTTTTCCCATGCATGATGTCACCACCCTGTGCTATTTGTCCCACACGTCTGACCCCACCGTTAACATCATTCCCCGAATCGAAACATGTTCAGGAGAAGACTTGTCTCTGACCAGCTCAATGTCTTTCTTTTTTTTTTTTTCTTCAGAGTGAAGGAGCTGACAGTGGACCCCAACCAAGTGATAGAAGGGGGTCGACCCAACATCCACACTGTCAACCAGCTGGACCTTTTGGACGAGGAGTGGCTGAGTATCTCGCCGCAGAGAGACGACCTCAAACTGCTCTGTGAGCAGAACGTGAGTGCACAGCCTCCTCGTTCCCAAAATCACATGTACACACACTTCTGCTTTGGAGACAGATTAATAAGCCTGCTGTTAAAATTGTGACACATTTCCTCAGTTTATAGTTAAACCGAAACATTTGTCCTCATCCCTGAAATAAATAGGCAGGTTTGAAGGACCTGGTAGACTTTGTTGCTTGTGATGAAGTTATAACAGATCAGTAATGTTCACTGGGATCCAGAGTTTAGCAGCAATCTCAGAGGTGTGTGTAATGTCTTTATGTTTTTGTTGTTCATGAAGCCATGTCAACTGTGTAAATGTGTCTCCCAGGAGGAGGAAGTGTCTCCCCAGCTCTTTACCTTCCATGAGGCAGTGTCTCAGTTAGTGGAGATGGAGGAACAGGTCCTGGAGGACCACAGGGCTGTTTTCCAGGTCAGAACACTTACACCATTCTTTAAATACTGTCCACATTGTGTTTTTATATTTGTATTTCTTTAATAATTAAGAGGTAATTCAGTGCAAACTAAATATGCTCCTGTATTTGTCTGCCATGAGCAGGAGTCTATCCGGTGGCTGGAAGATGAAAAAGTGCTGCTGGAGATGACGGAGGAGGTGGATTATGACGTGGAGTCATACGCCACCCAGCTGGAACAGATCCTAGACCAGAAGATAGACATCCTCACTGAACTCCGAGGTATGACCGAAGCCCAGAAACACACCACTGCTGCTCCAGCAAACACTACTCACTTTTTTATGATGATGTCTTTTCCTCTTTGCCGTTTCTGTCAACAGATAAAGTGAAGTCATTCCGCTCTGCACTCCAAGAGGAGGAGCAGGCCAGTAAGCAGATCAATCCCAAGAGGCCACGCGCTCTTTAGAGACTGGAAGCGCCCGAGGTTTAAGTGGCACATACAGAAACGTAACCACTAGATGTTTGGCACAATTGGGGCTGTCACTAGCAGCTGTGAAAACAAACTGTGTGATGTACCAACAGGCTCAAGGAATTGCATTTGTTAATGATCCTCCTAATAAAACTGGCTGTTCACTCACTCTGGTCTTCATTAGAAAACTTAGGAAGGACAATAGTTTTATTTCCTTCCCTTTTAGTAGATTTTTTTTTTTCATGGAGAATGTTTAGTCTCCCCTCTTTTGTTCTTAAATTATTTTCTTTTATACTTGTTTGTACTTTCTTTGAACAGAATATTTTGAACCTTGTTTCAGAAGAGATCTCCATTGAACATGTTTTAAGGTTTACCGCACAAAACCAGTATTTGATTTCTGGTTGCTCTGGCTGACATGTCTGCATGTGCACTCTGTAATAGCGTATGTATGCCACTGTCCTTAGTCTTTTTTTTTTCTTTCTCCATGCTTTTGGGTCCTCAGTTGGCATTGTAAAATCATACCTCATTGTAAGCGGTCTCTTCTCTCTTCTCCCTTCTTCTCAGAGCATTTACCAATTGAAAGAAGCTTTTAAGACACACTGTGCTTCTTCCTTTTTGGTTTCTTTCTTCATGCTCCGAGAGGTTTTTACATGTAGTTTGCTTCAGTTCGTGCCATGTCGTCCTGTGGCAACTGACTTAAAAACTCTGACTTAATGTAAAACATGTTTTCCACCCCTGTTTAACACTTTGTTATAAAAATGAAACTAGAAAAAAACTGCTATTAATAAGTGACCACTGACCTACCATTTCTTATGTTGCTCAGTGTTTGCACCGGATGTAATGCTGGATGAAGTAATAAAAGATTCATGTGTTTCATTTGAATGGCTTTTGTGACTCCACAAAAAGCCATCTTCTCCTCTGTTTTGACAGTAGCAGATTTTGATGGCATCGACTCCTCAGACACTGAGTTGAAGCACATCACAGATTTCATATTCTAGCCAGAAGAAAATCCCAAATTTACCTGACAAAATATCTAAGTATGCATAGTGACAGACACTGCTTTAAGTGACATGCACCCCCAGTTTAAGCCACAGACTTTTTAGTCTTTTACCCTCCTATGTGATGGTAACACGTTGATGGAGCAGTGCTGTGATAATATTAAGGCACAATTAAGAAAATGTAGTTCGATAAAACATATATTTTTCATTTATTTATTTAATGGGACCATGTACACTATTAAACATAAACGATTACATTTGATGTACTGCACCAGAGTTGGCTCACAGCTACTTTTCCATCTGCAGTCCCTTCAGCAGACACAGTTAAAACATATTAGAGCACAATAACAAACAGTACAAAGCAAAAAACACACAGGACACATAATACAAAATTACACACAATAGCACATAACATACACCCACAATGTCAGTGGCTGCAGAGCTGAGTATCCTTTAGACTTTTTAATTTGGTTTTAAATGTACTGATGGAGCTGCAGCTCTTTATATCGTCAGGTAGGGTATTATTATTATCATTTATGGATTAAATCGCACAATCTGTGCACCGTCGTACAATGTCAGCATCACAGTTAGCCAGCAGACGCTTCAAATTAATTCGACTGGTTTTATTTTGAAAGTCTGTCACCGGAAGCATTAGTATGCCGTTGTGTCTAACTTGTGTGCAGCAAACATGACTAAGCATGTTTGTCGCCCTCTAGCGGTGAAAGTGAGTCTCTACACCTGCACATTCACTTTAATAACTCATTCTTATGGCGACATTTTACACGTAATGTTATAGATAAACATAGGCATAAATTTACACAATATAGTGAACATATAGTGTGTAACATTTACTAGTTTTAACAGTAAATTGTTGTCGTTTGAAGTCAATGATCGTCGGTTGTTTATCGCCCTCTTGTGGTCACAGTCCGCAATTACAACTGTAACAATACACAACTGTATCGGTGCAGGAGGAGGTCTAGTTGTAGCAGAAACGGCTCCGAAAGTCGCTATAAATGCTCATAAACACACATACACTCTTGTCGAGTGTTATAAATGTTAACAATTACAACGCTTTGGGTGAAAACTTAAATAAATTTGTTGTTGCACTGGGCTGTAGTTGCAGATTGTGACCACTGGAGGGCAGTAGTGAGTCACCAACCGTAGTAAAGCTAAAATCAATAATATACTATTGCGATTTCCAGAAAATACTTTCAAAGTAAAGTTTTGTTTTGTTGTTTTTTAAACGTAAGATTGCCTACTTAAATCGCAAAGTGTAACTTTGCCCTGCTCATTCCTCCATCGAGCCACATTTATGGTCATTTAATAATATGTTTGCCAATCTGCTGACTTTAAAACCAAAGCTATAGTTTCAAGTTTGTTAAAGGTCCAGTGTGTCGGATTTAGTGGCACCTTGCAGTGAAGTTGCAACTAGATGAATACTCTCCCACGACTCAGTCTGTAGATACTCCTAAATCTTACACACTGGACCTTTAATATTAATTTCTGACTCACTGTCTGTCCGTCTTTCATCACAAAGTCTATATTATTATTATATCCATCTATATTTCAAGGACTGATCACAGCAGATTGTGAGTTTTGACTGTATCCCAAGGCTTGAAATAAAATGCTAAGACCCAGTGACCTGAAGTCTTCAACACTGTTAAGGGACAAATTAAGGCGTTATGAGTCAAAGCAGCAGACACAGCTGTATTGTAACTTCTGGTGGGTTTTTAAAAAAATAAAACTCAAGAGGTTTAATTGCAACTTATGTACACAGGCAGTGACAACCTTTAACGGTACAAAGAGTAGAGTCTAACACTACCTTTTCCCGTACAAACTTTTAAACTAGTCAGACATGTACTTGCGCTCTAGACACAGGAACAACTTTTCAAATAACGAGTAACATATTGCTGCAAGACCTATCATTAGACATGAATCTTTGAGTTTTGAATCAGCTTTTTGTTTTAAAAAATTATGGATTAAAGATGGTGTTAGCACACAGGAAGAAAAGTGCGAGAAAAAAAACTTTTGGACAATCTCAATTTAATTTGCAAACACTCACTCATATATACTTGTTAATATTTACCTTTTCCACAAGGAGGTCATTTTGTAGTTTAGATAAACTGTGTATTGTTTTTATGAGAATATTCATCCATTAAATCACTCAATTATTATTTTCAATGAAGGACAAACTCTCACACAAACAGTGACAGTCCCAAACAACCAAGAGGTCTTTCCATGCATGCCCAGAATGCTTAATCTGCACTCGTAAGGGTAAAACAGAAAACTCAATATGAGCTCTTTGTGCATTTCATCCAAGTATTTCAACCTCTGAAATTCAATTCCTCAAAACAAAGTCTGTGCGGAGGAAAGGTCATTGAGTCAGTCGGCCGATTTCTTTCCACTCATCTGACCACTAACTTCTCGCCTTTCATAATAAAGCCAGAACATCCAGAGTCACGGGACTATTGTCTTCAGTTTCCTCTGCCTGTTATGAAAAGTGGATCCCTGCAGAGTTGAATGCATGAAGCAGCCTGCGGATGAAGAAAACGTCCAAAATTAGGAAAGTCCAAACAGAAATTTATGTTAGCAGATGTTGGGAGAAACAATAAAAATTGAAGCAGATGTCAGATGTTAAGACTTACACCATGAAGTCATCAATGTCCATGGACCTGGCTCTCTTCTCACAGAAATCAGCCTCCTGCAAAACGCTCTCAATCTTCTTACTGATGCTGAAGTCCGCTGGGATTTCCTGAAAAGACAAAGTATGAGACATTAGAGTCACACTGGATGATGATTTGCAGATCTACAGGTTCACATGTGTTCGCATGACTCACCACGTTGTGTAGAGAGCAGTGGATTCTGTAGTTCTTTTCCAGCAGCTGTTCAACCGCAGTGGACCTGGAAATTATAAATCACATGAAGGTTTTTTTCCCCTTATAAACTCTTTTGACAGAACATATTATTTGGATTACTGTGGTAGGTAAGTACTCACTTGAATGCAGCACTGAGTGTTTTATTTTTTCTTACAAAGGCTATTCTGACCAGGCCGTCCCACTCCTTTTCAGAGGACAACAGAAAACAACATTAAGTACCTAAAGTTTATCTCCTCTTATGATTAAAGACATGTCAAAGCATCAAACCTCACCTGGAAGTTCACCGGAGGGGGAGGATTTTTCGGCTCTATCCTGACGACACTTGACTCCACTTTCGGAGGAGGGCGGAAATTATTTTTCCCGACCTGATTGAAAGGGAAACATCGACAGTGAGACATAGGAAGACATCTACATCTGCAGACACTGTCGCAATGCTGCAGTGTCACTGACCTTCATGAGATGGTCTACACGAGCCAGTAGTTGTGTGTTGATGGACAGTCTGCAGTACAGCTTGTCTCCAGGTGGGGCGACGAGTCGCATGGCAAACTCTCTCTGGAACATCAACACGGCACACCTGAACAAATGTAAACGGAGACGAGGTGCTAAATGATCCACATGAACATAAGAAGAACAGAAAAACTCTCCATGGTCCTGACGTTGTTTCTTACCTGAAGAAAGGTCGATGCAACAGCAGCTTGAAGACAAACGGTGATGAAATCTGCGCAGAGAAAGACAAGTTAGATATAAAAGTGAACACTGAATCAGGCGTGTGCAGTGTGGTGGATGCGTCTTTACCTGGTAGGGTAAATTGGCCACACAGACGTCAAAGAAGGGCAGATCTGTTTTCAGTACATCTCCAACTAATATCTGGAGTTTGGTCTGCATGGGTCTGTTACAAAACAAAATGTCCTTTTATTACATAAAGTATTCACTTTTTTTTTTAACAGCACATATATGTGGCTGCTCAGTGTTTCTCACTCACGTGCACTGTACTCTCTTCTGAAGTTCAGCCACTAGTCTGCAGTCCAGCTCACAAGCCACCACCTGTTACAAATGAACACGGTCAGTTATTCTATCAGCTGCTGTGGATAAAAACACAAAGATCATAACAGAATGAGAAATATAAGCTGGACATTGACTTGTTAAAATATATAAATGTAATATTTAACTTGTTTAAGTATCTAACTAGTCACTTTCTATGGATTTGCCCCATTGGACTGTATGTAAAGCTGTAAGGAGTGTGTTAAAAATCTAATAACCCTGAACACATTGTACTCTTTGCTGTGTGTTTCAAATGCTTTAGAAGTATACAACAGCTAATCTTGGGAATTATGTGTAGCACTTGAAGAAATTACAAACTAAAAAAATCTATTCTGATGAGTTCATCTTTGTTACATAAAAATAAACTTGTAATCACTTCCACATATTTCAGAGGAACCACTTATTCCCACTTGATTACTTACTAAGATTTTTCTGTGCAGGGCATGTGTCACCTCCTGACCGCTGTGCTCCTCCAAAGAACAATGCCTAAACTAACTAAACCAAACTTTTCTCGTCTTTTATTCACTGTTTGTGGGACACGATACCAGTTCCTACCAGAGCAGAGGCGTCCCTCTCTCCTGAAGACCCAGCTCTGCAGAGAGTACCTCCTCTCTGAGCACTAACAACAACTGGACATGCTAAATCTATCCCACGGTCACCCTTTACCGTAACTGTTTCCCTTTTTTTTGGTCGCTGTGGATAAAAGTGTCAACTAAATGACTACATGTAAATGCACACTGTATGCTTGTAGTGTTTCAACACTCTCACCTTCTTTGCTTTTTCCAGCAGTTTCACTGTCATGTTACCAGTACCGGGTCCCACCTCCAGAACCACATCTGTCGGCCTCAATGCAGCCTGAAAAAGACACAACAACGCGGCTTAGAAACACTTTCTGTACCCATGATGTTTATAGGACACACAAAAACTGTAAAAACTGTACATGACTTGTGCATTTGTACAGTGTACCTTCTCAATAATCCCATTGACGACCAGTGGATTCTTCAGGATGTGCTGACCGATGCCCGTGTTGAACATGATCCCTGCAAGAGACAGGATAAGGACACTGAGAAATGGGCTTATGTGATGTTAATAATTAAAGCAATTTATGGTAAAATAATAACACTTCTTATACCAGCCATTAACAAACTGTTCTTTCTAGGTATAGACTTAATATTTCTCCAACAAGTTTCTCATAAAATGTATGTGTATGTAGAATCAAAACTGTTTTTGTACTCTCTCTTATAATATCATTGAATGACTCAAACAACAGTAGTACTAATATTTCGCTGACTTGTATTGGAGGCTTCGTGGAGCTAATGTTCTGTCTTCAATTCAAGATGCACTGTTACTGTAATCCACCCAAACTCTGCTGCTGTAAATTCACATGATCACATCACACCTGTTATCTACAGAGAGGATTTTACTTTTAAAGCCCTGAAACTTATTCAGTTGAACTTTTAGTGTACTCTCATGTCCCATCTAGCTCTGTGAGATCCTCTGATGAGTCCAAATACAAACACAAAGGTGACAGAGTCTTTGCAGTCAGAGCTCCTGAGGAGATCAGGGCTGCAGACTTCAGAAAAAAAAGCACCTTTAACTTTAACCTTTTTATGTTATGTCACATTTTATTCTAATTTGTATTGATTTACTGCTTTTAACTTGCAGTTATTGTGTTCTGCTTTATTGTAGCTGTGTTTTTGTAAAGGTGCTTTATAAATGAAGTTTATTATTAATACAAGAAATACTGGCAGACGTGATTAACAACAGTTATATAACCTGGTTATTGTGTGGTTACAGACACAACTCAAATACTGAAGTAAACACACATTTCATGTTAACACCGTCGACAGAGGTGACAGCTGTAATCCTCATTAGTTTGGTAACAAAGTCCCGACATGACAGACTCTGTTTTAAAGCCCAGCTTTCTTCTGTGTGCTCACATGCAGACATACCTTGGTTTTTGACCTCCTGGTGCTGCCTGCTCTTCTTCTCCGCTTTCACCTTCGGCATTTTTATCTTCTTTTATTTCACTTCAAGACCCAGAAACCCCGAATTTGAGACAATTATTAAAAATATCTGTATCTCTGGGAAGGTAAACACGTGTAGTCCTCTCTTCTTCTTCTGACAGGATGTGCACACAAGCTTTCCTCGCCTCATGTGTCGCCCTCTAGTGGCAGTCATATGTAATTGCCTTTACATACTGTTCAGATAAATCATTACACCGGTTCAGTTTAGTTGATTATTTATTAGACAATAAAACACAGACACATATAAATATGACATGAATGGATCCCTTCTCTAGTCAGATATGGGAAACTCCTCCAGCGTCATGGCAATGTCTCGAAGTTTGGGATCGTCCAGCCAGTTCACTTTGCAGGCCAAGAAGATGCCCTGAAGACAGACGCTCACATTAATACACCATATCCACACATTGTATCGACTGACTGGATTTTATTTGACACAATTTACCCTCAGGACGTTCTGTGTCATGACGGTCATCTTTTTATATTTCTCTAGGTTCGCCTGGCCTTTCTCCATGACGACTTTGAACTTCTCCGTATCCGGGTGCTCTTTCTTGGACATCAGCTCTTCGATCTCTTTCATTTTCTCATGCGTGAGCCGCTTCATCCCTGCACACACACACACACACACACACACACACACACACACACACAATAAATAATAATAAAAAGAAATCTGAGTGTGGAAAAACTAAATCACAATCTCATTATTTTTGTCATTAAGCATATAACATACCAAGCCTCTTCTTCTGTATTTCTGTGATTTCATCTTGAAGATCTCTTGAATCCTGTTCACAAAACATACAGGTGTCCAGTACATAAAAACTTATCTTTATAGGTCTAATTTTAATGTATATTTACTGTCTGTCATGCCACTACTGGATGCCTGAATTTCTGTCTGAATGAACTAACTATTAATTATCACAATTTCAGTTTTATTTCACACCTCGATTTGTTGAATAACCCCTCAAATCTGATCAATAAGCAAATCTATTAACAGATCATCAAAAAAGTCACCATTATTGATTGTTAATATAGTATAGTTGTTGTTGGTGGTATTTATGACTTATAGTATTAATAATATTTATAACTACTTGTGATTTCAGCAGCTAGACAACAAATCTGTCCTCTAATTTGGCATCAGACAAAGGACAAAGGACAAACACAGTGCAGAGTTATCTGATGTCAAAGCGCAGTTTTCTATACACAGTTGTTTTAAACACAGTGATATCAGCACAGACATAAAAACACACACAATGGTTGATGAGGCTGCTTACTTGCTGAAGTTGTTTTATGTGTGAACAAAGAGTCATGCAGCGATCATTCACAGCTTTCAGGGCGCTGAGAAATACACAAGTGATGATTAATTAATCAAAGATTAATCAAAATAAATGTTTGTCAGTATGTTTCAGCATGTTTGGACTCATCTTACTCTGCTTCTGAGTCGTTCTGCTTCAGTTTTTCTCCAATAGCGTGCCACATCTGCATTCTGAAAGACACCAGTTAAACTCAAACATCTGTCAAAGATAATCATTGCTCACAGCGTCTATTGACTTTAAAGGAAAAAGCGCAGCACTCATCACAAAGGATAAGGCATCGGTGTACCTGTGCAGTGTCAGCGTGCTGTTAAAATGAATTGCCTTGACTCTTTCCAGCTCATTGACGTAATCTGGCCTGAAACATTTAATGGAAAATAAATGTTATTCATTTTGAAATGAACTCTGATATTACAGGCTCATTCCCAATACTTACAAGTCTCTCTCAGCTTCAGATGCGCTGCATGATCTCTTACTTTTTCCTGTTACGGGATATGTAATAATTAATGCTTTGTTTGGAGGACTTGAAAACAAATTATGGAAAGTATGCACATTGTGATTATATACCTGCATGGAGCTGCACTGCCATCTCGAAGCACTGGTTGGACATCTGCCGTTTTATTCTGAAAAGACAGCGATTATAAAGACTCTAATCATTGTCTTAGAGGTGTTTTCAGTGGTGCGTGATTCATTTGGACGAAGAGTCTTTTAACACTGCTGCTGCTGCTGCTGACGGTATAATGATCGGTCAATCCTGACCACATAAAAAAAACATGCACCTGCATAAAAACCAACCTCAGGTAGTCAAGTGCTAAAGGTCCGGCTCCACCAACATCCTGGTGAGTTGGCAGCCACCGTGGGGTGATCATGCCGTTCACTGTTTGACGGTCACTTCTCATACATGTGACAGCTCATCTGCACAGAGCTACGTTATGTGCTACTTCATTAACTAACTATAAACTTTATTATCTCTGGGTTGAGTCTGATAGTTTATGGACCAAACCACTAAATGACAGATTAATCCTAGTCAGCTGGAGCCTATACTGACTTAGGGTGTCCAGTTCACCACAGGTCAGACAGAGACAAACAATCATTCACAGTCACAGTCAGATTATTTTATAATGAATGAATCAGATATGGAGGAGGAACCTCAGCATGTCTGTAAGCGAGGTGTCCTTCTGTCCGCTGGAGCTGTCAGCAGCAGGACAGTCACTCAGTGTCACGGTCTTCACCATGTGGTTGAGGGTCCCCATGTTGTTGGATGAGTCCATCACAAAACCTGGAAAAACAAACCAAGAGAGAAAGTCTGTGTCAGATCAGTGACCGAAAAGAATGAACACCCACTCAGATGCTCATGAATTTGCTCTGTAAAATATCTTCTTACCTTGTATAATGAGGCTGACGTGTTATCTAAATAAAAGCAGCGGTCGATCTAATGATTTCGATAATAATAATAATAATAACGCCGCTAGGTCGCTGCCTTTGTTTACATCCGCTGTTCGAAACCCCGCCAGGAAGTGACGTAACGTGATAAGTCAGAGCATCGCAGCGCCCCCTTCAGGCCGAGAGGAAGAGGCGCACGTTGATTTATAAACAAGTTTAAAGTTTTAAAGTTTATGTAGGAGCTATTTGTGAAAATAGTCTTTGTTGTGTTTAGTTGTTAATTTGAATTAGCTAATTATGAGTAAGTTTGTTTGATTAATTTAAGTGTTTGCTTTATTTAGATTCGATTTTTCTTCTAATATCTTTGTTATTTGTTTATTTATTATTTGTTTGGGATATTTAGATTTGCAGGGTTAGTATTTTGGTTTATTTTTTGGTAAATGGGTCACACTGGGCACCAGGGTACCAGCACCAGCAGCCATGGTTTTCTTTGTTCTTTTCTTTGTTTTATTATCACAAAACGCAAGGATTCCGTTTGGACATTCATCTTCTTTTGCCTGCGTTAAACCACATCCCCATGGTGCATCAGTGGCCTTTTGATTTTGTTTGGTTTAAAGTTTAATTTGTTTTTTATGGACAGATGGCCACTACAGTTTAAGTACTTTAATTTACAAGCGTTAAACGTTTCGAGGCTGGCAGTGTCCAAAGATATTCACAGAATTATGCATT
Source organism: Larimichthys crocea (assembly GCF_000972845.2). Taxonomy (NCBI): domain Eukaryota; kingdom Metazoa; phylum Chordata; class Actinopteri; family Sciaenidae; genus Larimichthys; species Larimichthys crocea. Next base: position 27,534,523 of record NC_040013.1, read on the forward strand.
ATGCAGTTTGAAGTTTAAAGCTTGCAGGTTTAATTGTCATGTGCAGATTACACGCATGCATACTGCACTGTAAACAATCAGTGTCTATTCTCTGTACAGTCTCTCAAACACTAAATTCTTTTATAAGGTTTTAGATTTACATATTGTATAGTTCACTTTTACTTGGCTTTTATTTTACTGTTACTGGTTTTATTTAACTGTTATTTATACATGTGTGTATATAATGTTAAATTGGATATCTTATAGGTGTATAGTGTTAAAGTTTTTTCTTGAGATGTTACTATCCAACTTCTATAGTGTTCAAATGTTTTTCTTGCTATTACTTACTATCTAACTTACGTTTGGGAGCTGCTGTAACAAACACAATCTCCTGCAGGGGTTAATAAAGTATTTCTGATTCTGATTCTAAGATTAACTCTTCAATCTCGTGAGATTATCGTGCTATCAACGTGATGTGGTGGGTACATTTATTCTGCGCAGGTCTGACCCTGAACTTTGGACAAACAGACTCTGGAGCTGTTATTAACTATGGAGAGGAAGCAAAGAAGGGTATGAGAAATAAACATAAATAATCTGTTGGTCCGAGTAGGCTTTGCATGTTTTGCATTGCTTTGCACTGTCCAAACATGAATGTTATTTCATCAGTTAAGTGCTCAGTAGTGTTGTGTTAGAGTACTCTAATTACTTGCGTTAGTTTCGTGCGTTAAGTAATCAGTAACTTCGTTATTTAAAAAAAGAAAAAAGTAATCCACCTGCACCTGTCAGCGAGGGAGTCCGACTTTTTTTTCATTTACAGAGGACAAACAGGTCTCAGAGTCGGTGGACACTGAAATTGCTGAGTATCTTAAGTCAGGTGTCGAGATGTTAAACAAGTTCCCCAGGATCAAGACAGTATTTCTGCGGTTCAATACCCCACCACCCTCCAGCGCACCCGTGGAGAGGCTTTTCAGAAAAAAATCTTCTTCTGCTACGTTTTAATCACTAATTTGAAGAGTAAATGGAAGTGGACAATGATAAAGTGAATTTAGGCCTGTGACACTTGAATAGTATTTTCATAGTTCGGCTATTTGTCATTTGCCTGTGCCAGTGAGCGATTTTATTGTTTGTGTTTTTCTGCCTGTTATCATTTTTGTTTGACATAGAGGCAGCTGTGAACATTTCTGTTAGATCGTTGACTGGTCGTTAATTTTTAAACGGATCTGAATCTGCTACCTGTTTACCTCAGATTGTGTTAACTTAAGCGCACTTCAATGCACTTTCATAACTGCATTCAGGTTAAAAAAGAAAAATCAGGAGTTACCTCTGTTCTGACTGATCAAAACATAATTAATTAATAAAACGCTATGTGGCATATTGCTGACTGTCTTTCCTGTTATTGTTATTACACTGCATGCACACCATGCAAGTTGTGTTTAGTGTGTGTGCTCTTCTCCATTCTAAAAGACCTGTTAACTAAAGATACATTAGGATGTCCTTACATGTCTTTAATAATAGACAAGAGTGTATTTGAATACAGTTTGCGCTGTGATAATTTGATTTGATTTGATATAAATTGATCGGCGATTATATATGTAAGCCTCGATTCAAGTGAGCAAAGTGCATAGTGGTTCATTAATTAACTTTGTGTGTGTGTGTTTGTGCTTATGTGCACTCAGGGTATCCTGGAGCGCCTGGATGCTGGAGAGGTGGTTGTTGGCGATGGAGGTTATGTGATGCAGCTGGAGAGACGTGGCTACGTGAAGGCAGGACACTGGACACCTGAGGCTGCTGTTGAACATCCTGAAGCAGGTACATGTTACCCACTCAGCATGACATTAAACAATTGTTTTAAAGCACATTTTTATCTGTGTATGTTTTTTTTTGTGTTTTCCACAAAAGTCTTTCTATGTGTCTCTGTCAGTGCGGCAGCTGCACAGGGAGTTCCTGAGGGCCGGAGCTAATGTGCTTCAGACGTTCACCTTCTACTGCAGTGAGGATAAGCTGGAGATCAGCGGCAACGTCACTAACATCACTGTCAGTAAAAAAAAACCTGTCACATCTTCATCTTGTTTACTATACCTGATTGAAATTATCTTCACATCACTACAATCTGTTTGCCTCTGACCCAGGGTGCCCAGATCAATGAAGCCGCCTGTGTCCTGGCCAGGGAGGTAGCCAATGAGGGTGATGCATTGGTCACTGGGTGCGTCTCTATGACTCCATGTTATGCAGATAGTCACAGTGAGACTAAGGTTAAGGCCATCTTTAAGAAGCAGATGGACGACTTCCTCAAAAAGGACATTGATTTCTTTATCGTGGAGGTATGAACAACACCCCATAGGAATAACTGCATGTATGGTTATGTGCATAAGTTCAGTGTCTGGTTTTACTGTCTTGTCCTAAGTTAGGGTTTAAGAATTCAATGCACATTTCTCCTGCAGTTTGTCGATCATGTGGAAGAGGCAGGCTGGGCAGTGGAAGTGCTGAAGACCAGTGGTAAACCGGTGGGTGCAACGCTGTGCATCTCCCCTCATGGAGACATGGATGGAGTCCCACCTGGAGAGTGCGCTGTCAGGCTGGTCAAAGCTGGTACAGTGACCTTTTTATTTTGATTTGGTATTTTAAGTCTGCAAGTCTGACATCATGTACAACCTGAATGTCTTATATATGTGTGTGTGCACATGCAGGAGCTGACATTGTTGGCGTAAACTGCCACTTGGATCCTCTGACGTGCATTCGTACAGTAAAGTTGATGAAAGAAGGATTACAGAAAGCTGGTCTCAAAGCCCATCTCATGATCCAGCCACTGGGCTTCCACACCCCTGAGTGCAACTTAGGGGGATACACTAGCCTGCCTGAATACCCCTTCGGTCAGCATTTGTATATTTCTTATGAGCGAAATAGAGGCAAATAACCCAACCATGCACTGTAAGGGTTTTCTAGGAATATTTTGTTTGTGAGTTTGCAACTGTATTTTGATATATTTAATTGGAGTATAAACATGTAAGCTATGTGAATGCCAAGATCATGTATTGCTACCTTTTTAAACTCCCTATATATGCAGTTTGATGACAACATTGATATAAGAAAATGCCCAGGCTTAAATATTTAACTCTCCTCTCAGCATTGGAGACCAGAGCAATTACCCGCTGGGACATCCATAAATACACCAGAGAGGCTTACAATGCTGGAATTCGCTACATTGGTGGCTGCTGTGGATTTGAGCCTTACCATATCAGAGCTATAGCAGAGGAGCTGGCTGCAGAGAGAGGATTCCTCCCACCAGCTTCAGAGAAGCATGGACTCTGGGGAGCTGCTCTGGAGATGCACACTAAACCCTGGGTCAGAGCCAGGTAAGACTGAGCAGGAACACAACTACTACAAGCACTTTTTAACACTTTAACAAAAGACTGAAGATATGATGTGTATATTGTGGTGTAGTGATAGTCATAACAAAGGAAGAAATACAACAAGTGTGTGTTCCTGCCGCTCCTTTTAATCTACAAAACTCTGTCTTAGGGCTCGTCGAGAGTACTGGGAAAACCTTTTGCCTGCTTCTGGACGTCCCAAATGCCCTTCCATGGCCACACCGGCCGATGGTTATGAAACAGCTGGAATCTAACATCCTGTCATGATCTCCTGTATGAACCGTACAGCTTCCTTTCTGATCAATCAAAGCTTTGTTTACACTGAGAATCATTAGATGCTTCATCCTGTTTCAAAACTCAACAATTCAAACTCATTATTTGTCTGTCTAGTTGGCTGACTCATGTTATACATACCATGGTAGTTCAGTCATTAGTGAATCAACTGATTGTGTAACTGTCATAAAAATCAGGGTTACGCAGCTAGTTAGATGTTTTAACTTATACGATGTTTGTTCTTATATTACATGTCCTGAGGGCACTTCCCTTTATTGCTGTTTTCCTGAGACTGGCAGGGTAAGGTAAAGTTCAGGTTCATGTATAAAAAGAGGGATTTCAGAACAGAATGAGGGCCAGGGACAGGTCAGAGAGGAGACATCTAGATTGGGGACATACTGGCTACTAATTAGGGGATATGTTGAAGAAAGCAGTTTAAATGCATTATATGCAAATTGACCGGTCACAATTTTTTTCTCTGTAACCCCTTTAGTGTGTTGCACTGTGAAACGCTCCTCTTGTACAAGAACAATAAATTCAACTTAAACTTTGATGTTTTGAATCCGATCCTCTTTATTTAAGGGTTTTTCTTTAAAATTCCCGTAACAGTAACTATCTCTAAACATAATAACAAATTGTACATAAAATGCAGTTGGCCTTTTGCTACTTAATACACTTTTAATTGTACAACATCTTCATAGGGTCAACATCTTTGAAGCTTTTTGATTTTATGTATTAATTGCTTTTTAATGTGAATTACATAATTGTCACATATCAGTGTTATATATGGCATTACTTTTGCTGATATCTTGATTAAAGAGGGGAGAAGAAAGGAAAAGAAAGGTTTAAAGAGCGGATCATTTGACATGAGAGGGTGAAATGGCTCTTTTGGACCATTAATGTAAACAGTCTGCTGAGTCTGTAATAACTACAGCCATCATCTCTCTGCTCTGTGAGCAGGCCTGGTTCAGCTCAAACAAGTTTTGATTGCACTTTTTCTTAATTTTGCAAGCTCCAGATGGAGATAAAGAGGAAGGTAATTCAATTAATCATCTTTTTTTTCTTGTTTATACCTGAGCAGGTAGTCTTAACGCGATAGAGCGATTGATAGAGGATACTAGTCAATCAGAAGCAAGGGGCCACCCAGAAAAAACGACCAAACGAACTGTTTCTGCCTGTGAAAACAAACAGTTAAAAGTTACCTTGGACTTGCATCAGGGTTATTTAATAATTTATGAAATGATTTCTTGATTTAATCAACAACAATGCCTTAACTCTCACTGAGACAGTTTATTGTTGTTGCATAATCCGTTTGATTTATCTCAGGGGTTTAAACTTGAGTTTACTCAATGTGTTGTTATCAAACATTTCTAAGTTCAGATGGGTCAACTTCTTGAAGTACGATTATTCAAGGTACGATCCCAAGGAGTTCACCTTTTCTGTCTCTTTTAGTTTAACAGTAAATTTCACCTTAAAACCATGAGGTTCCACCGAGATTTGAACTCGGATCGCTGGATTCAAAGTCCAGAGTGCTAACCATTACACCATGGAACCACGTATGTTCATCAGTCAGAGTGTTGCACGGCGCTGCAGCGCCCCCTCAAGGCCGAGGCGAAGAAATGATCATTAATCTATGGACAAGTTTCTTCTTTTCACAAGTAGTACTTCATTTACAAGCATTAGACGTTGTTTTTCTTTTCGAGGCTGGCAGTGTCCAAAGATAGACGACGTGTGCATCATGCAGTGTGAAGTTTAAAGCTTTCAGGTTTAATTGTCATATTCAGATTAACACAGGGGCAACAATGCAATGAAATGTGTTGGACAAGAGAAACTAACCGTGTAACAGTACTATATACATAAACGATACATATAGATTAAACAAGTAAAATACAATGCAACAAAAATTTGGGGTAGAAATGAATAAAATAAAACACCAAAATATAAAATATACTAAAATGGAATATGACAAATATGTATAAGTATGCATTGTACAAGTGACAAGGTTGTGTCACTTTGTGTGTATTGAGAAGTATCACTGTATAAACATATATGAACATACTATGTAAATAGGATTGGTGGTAGACAGAGCCAGGAAATTACTGTTTTTCATCATTTCCAAACTGTGTGTAGTGTCATTCTGCGAAACACATAAATGTATGATATATCATGTGTATAACTCTTAGTTTAGTAAAACTGTAACATTAACGGTACGTCAAATTTAACAAGGATTCTCTGCTTCTGTTATATAAAGAGATACATACATAGATATAGATATTGTATTTCTTGTTATTGTATGTCATCGAAGTTTTTTGTGGAAAATTTGTATCAGACACAAAGTATTATTATTATTATTATTATTATTATTATTAATCGAGTTACAGATTGTTTTATTTGCAGTGACAAAGCTCTGTAGGCTACTTGTTTTCTGGGTTTTGGGATGTTGAGATATAAACAAACAGGACAATGCTAATAATAATTTAATAATAAGGATAATAACACTCATTCAATATTAATTTAATAGGATATGAATCCACCTCGCATGGAAAGCGATCGTGCTCTCAGCTCGGTCTCTCTTCAATCTCGTGAGATTATCGTGCTATCAACGTGACGTGGTGGGTACATTCATTCTGCGCAGGTCTGATCCTGAACTTTATACAGACAGACTCCGGAGCTGTTATTAGCAATGGAGAGGAAGCAAAGAAGGGTATGAGAAATAAACATAAATCATCTGTTGGTCCGTGTAGGCGTTGCATGTTTCGCATTGCTTTGCACGGTCCAAACCTGAATGTTATTTCATCAGTTACGTGCTCAGTAGACATGCGCACCGAAACTCATGAAAAACGACCAAACTAATCTCAGCAGGTGGGAATTCAGTCTGTTTGCTGCCTCCAGGATTACACTGCATGCACACCATGCAAGTTGTGTTTAGTGTGTGTGTGCTCTTCTCCATTCTAAAAGACCTGTTAATTAAAGATACATTAGGATGTAATTACACAGTGTGTTTAATAATAGACAAGAGTGTGTTTTTTTATTATCAGACTTTGAATACAGTTTGCGCTGTGATGATTTGATTTGATTTGATATAAATTGATCGTCGATTATATATGTAAGCCTCGATTCAAGTGAGCAAAGTGCAGAGTGGTTTATTCATTTATCACTTGTTCACTGTGAATAGAATACGATACCTTTGTGTGTGTGTGTGTGTGTGTGTGTGTGTGTGTGTTTGTGCGTATGTGCACTCAGGGTATCCTGGAGCGCCTGAATGCTGGAGAGGTGGTTGTTGGCGATGGAGGTTATGTGATGCAGCTGGAGAGACGTGGCTACGTGAAGGCAGGACACTGGACACCTGAGGCTGCTGTTGAACATCCTGAAGCAGGTACATGTTACCCACTCAGCATGACATTAAACAATTGTTTTAAAGCACATTTTTATCTGTGTATGTCATTTTTTGTGTTTTCCACAAAAGTCTTTCTGTGTGTCTCTGTCAGTGCGGCAGCTGCACAGGGAGTTCCTGAGGGCCGGAGCTAATGTGCTTCAGACGTTCACCTTCTACTGCAGTGAGGATAAGCTGGAGATCAGCGGCAACGTCACCAACATCACTGTCAGTAAAAAAACCCTGTCACACCTTCATCTTGTTTACTATACCTCATTAAAATTATCTTCACATCACTACAATCTGTTTGCCTCTGACCCAGGGTGCCCAGATCAATGAAGCAGCCTGTGACCTGGCCAGGGAGGTAGCCAATGAGGGTGATGCATTGGTCGCTGGGTGCGTCTCTAAGACTCCATGTTATGCAGAGAGTCACAGTGAGACTAAGGTTAAGGCCATCTTTAAGAAGCAGATGGACGACTTCCTCAAAAAGGACATTGATTTCTTTATCGTGGAGGTATGAACAACACCCCATAGGAATAACTGCATGTATGGTTATGTGCATAAGTTCAGTGTCTGGTTGTACTGTCTTGTCCTAAGTGAGGGTTTAAGAATTCAATGCACATTTCTCCTGCAGTTTGTCAATCATGTGGAAGAGGCAGGCTGGGCAGTGGAAGTGCTGAAGACCAGTGGTAAACCGGTGGGTGCAACGCTGTGCATCTCCCCTCATGGAGACATGGATGGAGTCCCACCTGGAGAGTGCGCTGTCAGGCTGGTCAAAGCTGGTACAGTGACCTTTTTATTTTGATTTGGTACTTTAAGTCTGCAAGTCTGACATCATGTACAACCTGAATGTGTTATATATGTGTGTTCATATGCAGGAGCTGACATTGTTGGCATAAACTGCCACTTGGACCCTCTGACAGGCATTCGTACAGTAAAGTTGATGAAAGAAGGATTACAGAAAGCTGGTCTCAAAGCCCATCTCATGATCCAGCCACTGGGCTTCCACACCCCTGAGTGCAACTTAGGGGGATACACTAGCCTGCCTGAGTACCCCTTCGGTCAGCATTTGTATATTTCTTTTGAGCGAAATAGAGGCAAATAAACCAACCATGCACTGTAAGGCTTTTCTAGGAATATTTTGTTTGTGAGTTTGCAACTGTATTTTGAAATATTTAATTGGAGTATAAACATGTAAGCTATGTGAATGCCAAGATCATGTATTGCTACCTTTTTAAACTCCCTATATATGCAGTTTGATGAGAACATTGATATAAGAAAATGCCCAGGCTTAAATATTTAACTCTCCTCTCAGCATTGGAGACCAGAGCAATTACCCGCTGGGACATCCATAAATACACCAGAGAGGCTTACAATGCTGGAATTCGCTACATTGGTGGCTGCTGTGGATTTGAGCCTTACCATATCAGAGCTATAGCAGAGGAGCTGGCTGCAGAGAGAGGATTCCTCCCACCAGCTTCAGAGAAGCATGGACTCTGGGGAGCTGCTCTGGAGATGCACACTAAACCCTGGGTCAGAGCCAGGTAAGACTGAGCAGGAACAACTACTACAAGCACTTTTTAACACTTTAACAAAAGACTGAAGATATGATGTGTATATTGTGGTGTAGTGATAGTCATAACAAAGGAAGCAATACAACAAGTGTGTGTTCCTGCCGCTCCTTTTAATCTACAAAACTCTGTCTTAGGGCTCGTCGAGAGTACTGGGAAAACCTTTTGCCTGCTTCTGGACGTCCCAAATGCCCTTCCATGGCCACACCGGCTGATGGTTATGAAACAGCTGGAATCTAACATCCTGTCATGATCTCCTGTATGCACCAAAACTCAACAATTCAATCTCATTATTTGTCTGTCTAGTTGGCTGACTCATGTTATACATGCCATGGTAGTTCAGTCATTAGTGAATCAACTGATTGTGTAACTATCTCTAAACATAATAACAAATTGTACATAAAATGTAGTTTACTTTTGCTACTTAATACACTTTTAATTGTATCTTCACAGGGTTAACATCTTTGAAGCTTTTTGATTTTATGTATTAATTGCCTTTTAATGTGAATTACATAATTGTCACATATCAGTGTTATATATGGCATTACTTTTGCTGATATTTTGATTAAAGAGGGGAGAAGAAAGGAAAATAAAGGTTTTCTGTCATTTGACATGAGAGGGTGAAATGGCTCTTTTAGACCATTAATGTAAACAGTCTGCTGAGTCTGTAATAACTACAGCCATCATCTCTCTGCTCTGTGAGCAGACCTGGTTCAGCTCAAACAAGTTTTGATTGCACTTTTTCTTCATTTTGCAAGCTCCTGATGGCGATAAAGAGGAAGGTAATTCAATGAATCTTTTTTTTTTCTTGTTTATACCTGAGCAGGTAGTCTTATCGCGATAGAGCGATTGATAGAGGACACTAGCCAATCAGAAGCAAGGGGCCGCTGAAAGCCCACCCCTAAAAACGACCAAACGAACTGTTTGTGCCTGTGAAAACAGTTAAAAGTTACCTTGGCCTTGCATCAGGGTTATTAACCAACAACAATGCTTTAACTCTAATTGAGACAGTTTATTGTTGTTGCGTGCATTATCTCAGGCGTTTAAGCTTGAGTTCACACTCCAAGTGTCGGTATCAGACATTTCTAAGTTCAGATGAGTCAACTTCGTGAAGTACGTATATTCAAGGTGCGATCCCAAGGAGTTCACTTTCTCGGTCTCTTTTAGGTTGACAGTAAATTCCACCTTAAAACCATGAGGTTCCACCGAGATTTGAACTCGGATCGCTGGATTCAAAGTCCAGAGTGCTAACCATTACACCATGGAACCACGTATGTTGCAGCGCCTGAAAAGAGCTCACAGTCACTCCTGGTAACTTTTTTAACTTTTGAGTTTGTTTCCCTGAAAGCTCATGTCTTATTTTGGCTTGCATAGGACCACATAATATATTTGGTGACGACGTCTCCTGAGATGTTTCCATCTTTCTCAAGCATTGGACTTAAAGGGTGGCTCAGGCAGAGTGCTGAGGATTGAACCTGGCAATGTCAGAGCTACAACAGAAGACAGAAAACACCTGGTGTGCTGCTCTGGTAATGCACCCTAAATCCTGGTGACAGGTAAGATTTAGAAGAAATGTATGATTAGTGAGGCCCAAAACAGGAGTTGTGTTGTCGCCACAAGCAAAAGTCAGGGCAATAACAAAAATTAGACAATTATTGCTAAGATTAAGATGATAAACCAAAGAATATAGACTAATAATGCATGTTCAAGCTATCAAGCTTTTTATTTATCCCTTTCACTTTCTGGAACCCTCTGCCTCTGGATAGCCACAACACTCACAATAAACACAATAAACATAGTCACAGACGACGACCAAGACATTTTTTCTTATGTATTTACGTGTTACTTGTCACCATTTTTTCTTCTGCTCTTTGACTCTAAACCAGATGATAATATGTGAGTATTTTACAGGCTGTTATTAAAGATTTTTTTAGTCCTGGTTAAGAAAACATACACACTGAAGCATAGGTCAGGATGCAGTGGTGTTTGTCAAAGCTCTGTTGGATCCTATTAAGCATTTCTCTTAGCATCATTAGAGGTGAAGCACACTGGTGAGGGATTGACTTTCATATGTCTCAAGGCTGTGACCATTAAAGGGGAATACTATTTTCCATTCCTGTCCTCTGAAACAGTGCAGCCAATATGTGTAAACAATGAGAACTCAAGCAGTCTCCCCTACAGCAGCTCTACCAGGGACATCTTTCTGTGGATATGTACAGTTTAAATGGCACATTTGTATATCAGCTTGGTGATATTTATCTCGGGGTTACTGAAAAACAACTGTTTTTGGATTAAGCAACATCATAATTGAATCATACATTAAAGTTGCATCCAGGGCCTTCTGGTTGAAGTTTTATAAGAGCTGATAGCACATCACAGCACATGTATTATGTCACTAAAAATATATTGTTTAATTATTTATTCATTTGTGTATGCATTTAATATATATTTATTTATATATCATGTTTTCGATGCAGTAATCATCCCACTCTGCTCAGGCTACGTCAGCACGTCCTTTACGTGCCGTGACACCGAGATTCTGAGGTTGCCTTTAGGTACCCCTCGGATAAATGGGCTTTCGTAACGACTCAAACAAAAACCTCAAACTGTTCTTCGCGGTATTTAACAGGACTGCAGCTTAATATGTTTAGTTTAAGTATGAAAGTGATTATAAAACTAACAACAAACTGGTCATTTCTGGGGAGAAAAAGATAAAAGAGGTTATAATAATTACCCAATGCGTAGTCTTATAGATGCGTCTGGAAATTCCGATCTTCCTTCCAGCACTTTAAGATAGCATATTTATTTTGCGTATGTGGGCAAGCGATGAAGAAAACATGGCAATGTTGTGAGTTTGGAGACGATGCTGAGCTTTCTGGAGACGGTGCGGTCGGACAAACCCGCCTGTCACACTCATCCGTGGCATCCGTGTGTTTGTATTTGAACGCTGCACGTCGCTGGTACTTTATGATGTGGAGAAGGGAGATCGAGAATAACGGAGCACAGCTGACAGGCGGATCGACCGCTGGACTTGGGTAAACACACTGCCGCATGTTGTGTGTCAGAGTGCGGGCTTAAAAGCTAATGCTGCAGATGGTCTGGATAGGAAGTCAGACATCCGAGTTGAAAGCAGGTGGGCCAGAGATGGGAAATGACACCGCGCTGCTCCAAATTCATCCGCCTGAGCGACGGAGGATAACCCTTCAGGCGAAATATCCTCAGTGTGTTTGGTAAACACCGTAAACACACTGTTTTCCTGCGCTGCATCCGACTCTTAAACAGTGCCGACGCAGGGTTTTTTTTTTTTTTTTAATTGGCGCAAGCAATATTGTTATTTTGGTTTCATCACTTTGCAGACATGTCCTTCACAATGGAGGATAATTTGGAGTCGGGTTGGGTAGCCGTCCGCCCCAATGCGTTTGAAGAGAGGGAAAAGCACAAATTTGTTTTTATCGTCGCCTGGAATGAGGTGGAGGGTAAATTTGCTATTACGTGTCACAACAGGACGGTGCAGAGGAGAAGCTTTGGCAGGGATCCTCCGCTGGAGGCGACCAGCCTGGATGGGGACAAAACAAAATGGCCCGAAAGTCCCGTCAGGGATAAAGTATCCAGGAGCCCTGGAAAAGGAGCCAGAGAGACTGTGGATAAAAGCTGCAGCCATAAAACCAAGATAGCAACAAGATCAAGTCCTGTCAAAATCCAAACTGTGATTAAATCTGCAGCATCCCCAGTTAGTCCCGATATCGAGGTGTTAAAACCACTAAGAGAGGACCAGTTGTCCCCATCACTGGACAGCTTGGACTTGGACGAATTGGATAGTCTGAGCAGGGAGGATTGTAGCTGGGCCGGGCTCTTCTCCTTCCAGGATCTTCGGGCAGTCCACCAGCAGCTGTGCTCGGTCAACTCGGACCTGGAGCCCTGCCTCCCGGTGTTTCCAGAGGAACCAGCCGGGATGTGGACGGTGCTGTTCGGCCCTGCGGAAGTACCCGAGACCGAGATGGATGAGCTTTGCTACAGTTTACAGGTGTACCTAGGCCATGCACTGGATACGTGCGGATGGAAGATCCTTTCGCAGGTTCTGTTCACGGAAAACGACGATCCAGATGAGTACTATGAGAGCCTGAGCGAGCTGAGGCAGTCCGGGCACGAAGAGGCGCTCAACCGCGCGACAAAACACCTGCAAGAGGTGAGAGTTTTGTCATGCACCTACATTATCCCCATGACTACATCAGATGTAATGTTTCTCTGCAACTCACATTCACAGCTTGAGACTACCATCCCAAAATGATAGTGAGGAAACGTGATACACTAGGCATTAACCTGAGGCAAACAGCCATTTAATAGACATTAATGGAGAGCATCCAGTTAAGTACCACAAGTCAGTATAGAGAAAATATCAATTTAAAATGAATGGTAAGATTTATTTTTCCTCACACAAAATCTACACTGATGTCCAGCAGATCCAGCAGTTGTCACATAATCAGTTATAAACATGAGTGGCCTTCCAGTCAGGAAAGTGCACAGGCCTTTCTGTATATTAACCTCTTTGTGTTGGCATATGGGAGCCATCTAAAGTAGGATCAGCATGTGGACTGATGATGATAAACTAAACAATGCAAGTTAAGTTGTATCATACATTGAAAAAGGTTTACTGCCAAGTCACATATCTATTGTCTTGGTATTATGGTATTATTGTTGCATAACAAACACTAAGTTAAAAATATAAGATAAAACAACAACATAAATATATATATACACAATATGTTCTAAATTGAACAGAGCTGAGCAGTTGTGCAGAAATATACAAAATATTCACCAGGTACTGTTAAAATGCACAATATTTAAAATGTGCGAGATATTAATCAAAATGAGGTAGACCAGCAGATATATTGGACAGATAACATAAAAGGAAGTGAGGTCTGTGAGAAAAAAGAGGCCACAATCTAACCTCAGTAAGCATTACACAGAAATATACAGACATTTAATTGTACAGCTCATATGGAATATGGATAATATCTTGAGAATACAGTGGAGAGAACAAGCTTAGTGGCTATCTAATATGAAGAATTTGTAAAATTAGGTTGTAACTGTGAGTAAGTCCTCTGTGGAATATTATATGCTCAGCATGGCTGCTGTCTGCCGCTTAAACAGGTGAGAGATTCAAGTGCACACACACACACACACACACTTTCCCGTCAAAATTAACCTGTTGATGTAAAGTGCACAGTCATCTTCGTTGGCAGCACTGCTGCTCACAGGTTGTTACCTACAGTGTAGCTTGGGGAGACCCGATGAATCCACACAAAAACTAAGGGAAGTGGCCGTGTGGTGCTCTTTAACTGGGGAGGGGAGGTTACCCAGACGTGCAATCCCTGGAGTCTGTTCTCTTATAAAACCCCAAAATACGGTTTGAAAACATAAATCCCATGACTGTGTCACAAGTCCAAGTATGGAGGACTAGTTACACAGTGTTTTCTGCCTAGTTGAAGCTGAACACACTCTGGTACTTGACTTTTGGTGAGAACTGCAGTTAGAATGGATGTTTTTTTTCCCTCCAGCAGGCATTTTTCAGAAACAACTTCAAAATGCATGTCTGGTTAACCACCCTGCCTCTTTTAAAGATCAACAAATAGACACTTGGAAGATAGTATCACCATTTTCAGTAGGTCTTTCTTGGTTATTTATATATAAAGACTCAAGTAACACACTATATAGATTTCTTTGTCTCCCTCTTTGTCATTCTTCTACTGAGGTTGTGAAAACATGAACTAGAATATGCAGCAATGAACTCCAGGTATCAGGAAGTAATTGTTTCATAAATACTGTGTTTTGTTATTAATGGATATATAATAATGTCATATTGTCCATTAAAAACATCATATTTATTCAGAATTATTCAGCAATATTCAGGTATATGGATCAAGTTTTGCTTTTTATTTTGTAGTGAAGACATAGCAAAATAAATATTTAACATTTTCTGTGATATTTCTGAAAATGTGGTTAAAAACACAGATTGTCGATGGCTAAAACATTGTTATTGTGTCAAATAACAAAGTATACAATAGCAAAACCAACCAGATGACTGATGTTTGGCATTGAATATGAGTTGTACATGCATTTTATAAATAGTTACAAAAGACGTCTCAAAGCTATAATATTAATAAATATTTCTGTTAAACACGTCTGTTTGTGTAGGTCGAATATAATCAAACACTAGAACCAATATTTAAATTGTTCTGTTTGTATCTTTGGCTTGAGACAGTGGAGATGTAAGCCAGACACCATACATGCTCCAGGCCTGCTCCTCTTACACACCGGCAGCAGCTAGTGATTGATTAACCACTCCTAATATAAACAGACATTACATTGATACTCTCACATTGTCCTACTAATCAATAGCATTAGTTTAATGTAGCCTTGACTTATGAAGCCAGACAGTGCAAGAAGTCCTCTGAGACACCAGGTGAGTGAGTGCATTAATGGAGGAATTTGTTATTATGAGCATCAGCTGGTACATCAATTTTGACTGTTACCTATATTTATGACTGCTGATGTAGTTCAGCCCTTGTCATATGCTCTGTAGTTCTTCAAACAGTTTGTTGTGTCGTAGGATCTTACACACACACATGCACACACACTGCCCTATTGATCCTCCCACTCCATTTGAGGGCCAACTTAATGGCTATTTCAGTGCTTGCTGGTAGCCTACAGGATTGTTCAGTCCGGCAAATATGTGTGCATATTGATCTTATTCCCAGCAGCAGAAAGAACTCTGCTCACTCAGCCATGGACGCGCTTGGTGCACTGAGACTGCACTCAGATATACTCCTATTATTTACAGGTACATAAAGCATCCACTTAGTCTCACACTGAGGTGTGAGTTTCCACTCCTAAGTGACAATACCAAATGTATTCAAGTATGTTGCTAATTGACTTTGTGTTATCGCTCTCATCGGATAAAAAATAATTGGATTACATTACATCTGCAGTTACATCTCTTCTGACCTTCTGAAAGTTTTGTATGTTAATGAATGAACTTCCTTTGTATGGATGTGATATAGCTGCTGGAGAAGCACAAGACCTTGGACAGTATGGTAGAGCTGCTGGAGCTGTATGAGAAGGAAGATCAGGCCTACGGAGGACT
Organism: Larimichthys crocea; assembly: GCF_000972845.2. Taxonomy (NCBI): domain Eukaryota; kingdom Metazoa; phylum Chordata; class Actinopteri; family Sciaenidae; genus Larimichthys; species Larimichthys crocea. The sequence goes on from NC_040013.1 coordinate 27,550,231, forward strand.
GCTGGAAGCCTCCACACAGCTGTACCAGTACCTGCTGCAACCCTTCAGAGACATGAGAGAACTGGCAATGCTACGCAGACAGCAGATCAAGGTAACAATTTCATTTTATTGTAAGTTTACATAAATATGTGCACAAGCATATCTTCGGGGGGATTTCAATCATAAAACTATGTTTTTGTTTTCTTTTATTGTTTCTGGTATTTCAACCCTATTATTACAGCATGTGAACAATTCTTTCTGACTCCAGGGAGTTATTCAGATGCTATGCTTAAACTGGCATATGTGGGAAGCCGACTGCTATCTAAGTGGGTCTAGAGTCAGTGATGTATTTCTGTATTTCAGGCATGAAACAGTCATAAAACACAATGGGTTCGTCACAAGAAATTCTCATGTCTTTTGAAATGGGTTCTGTTTGTGTGTGGCAGTGTGTATGTGCATGTTTGACTGTGACGCGTTACACAAAATAAATTTTCTTGTATATTCTCTTAAGATGCCTCATGGTTAGTAAAGCGATTGGAGAGTGGTGAGATGTATCTAACTGCAAAGAGAAGATGAAGCCTGGTTGATGGATAAATAGTGGAAAGTTCAATTATTGCAGCGTTGATGGCACAGTTATATTTAGCTCACTGACTCACACACAGTACATCAGTAATGAAAAAACTACAGTATCTTACCACATAAAAATCCATCAATAAAGAAGCAAACAAAAGCATATATGCATATCCATGCACACACACACACACAAACAGATGCACCTTCCTGCCACTTTTGTCTTTTTCCTGATTATCTGAAACATCTGTGGGATGTGGCAGTCGGGGGTTGAGTGACATACTGTGAGCTGGAATGGAGCCTCATGGATCTCCAGTTTCCTGCAGTCTCACAGAGACATGAATAAGTCATGTTGTGTGTGGGCCCTATAGGTTTACTGCAGGTACAGGTTGATGCTGACATACAGGGATCAGCAGGCATGCAGCAGAAATTTAAAGATGTCTAAACTTTCCAGTTTAGGTGTGGCTAAATAAATATATTCTCAATTTCAGTTCCATGGGGGAGGCGAGAACCTTCACTGTCTGCTAAAGACAGGGTCAGCAGTGTATATATAATATGTCTTTTATTCAGGTGGGAGGGCTGAATATACGGGGCCCTTGTGTGAGGTGACATTAACATTTATCCCAAATATTATTAGATAAATCGACCTATTGAAGTTTCAGGTTTATTTGTCATGTATAAGTTAACACAGGGATATAAAAGATATCAGATATCATAAATATATAAAATAGGGTATGAAAAAAGCTGTATAAATAAACATGACATGCTATATATGCACACATGTTGGATATTGCACAGTGTATATTTAAACAAAGTGTAAACAAGAGTAAAGTGACTGGAGACAGGTTAAAGTGACTTCGCAAAAAAATATATTAATAATTTTCACAACATTGATGATAGGCTGCAATCATATGAGCTAACATAATAGGCTACCCTAGATGTTATTTTAGGACCAGTTTAATATGCATTTCTTCTGATATATGTAGTAAGGGGGGTCCCTGCTCCATCTTTATATCAGCGATACTTGACCTGAAACACTGACCCCTGTAATTTATGATAGAATTCCCCAGAATTGGGCTTACATAATTAAACTAAATAATAGGGTATGGTGATACGATATAGAGCCTAAAGTGCCTGTTTCCTAAATTACTGAAAGAATACTGTAGTATGTCCTTCACTTTCCATCTTGCAGTACTTCAGACATCGTTTCTGTCCTGTGGAGTTGGTAGAACTTGGATTCTAGACTAAACCTGCATACTATACATGTAACACTTGTATTTGTCTTTACAATCAGGAAACTATTGGCAACTTTAAGGCATGTTAGAGGTGTTTGCTTTCACCTCAAATCACTTCACTGCTCAGTTGTTCCTGCCAGAGCTGAGTCTCTTCCTTTCTTGTGTGTGCAGTTGCACTCCCTAGGTTTTTATTTTAGGTTGGGTGCTCACAAACATGTCAGCACAAGGAATCAGTGAGCGTTAATGTCACAATGGAAGTCAAAGAAGTTACAAAACTATGCAGGTCCCACCGAGATTTGAACTCGGATCGCTGGATTCAGAGTCCAGAGTGCTAACCATTACACCATGGAACCTCCTACCTAGTGGGCTGGGGAGAGGGGTGGTTGAACTTACATTTCCGGTCTATTTATAGCCTACAGTGTCTAGCTCAGAGGCAGCATGGTTTTCTTTTAGCTCTTCTTCATCTGATTTTACTTTGTTTTTGGCTTATTTGTCCTTTTCTGTTACCTTTTCTGTATTGCTGGACTTATTTCTGTTTTGTTTTTTTAAATAATCCAATATGATTGAGTAATTCAATACAATGAGGGCAATCAAGGGCAAACAGCAAGTAATGATGTTTGACCGTAACCTCCCAACTCACACATTGGAAATCTTTAACCCACATGTACAGCTACTCAGGGAAATCTTTTACACTTAGGTAGTTTGTTTGGAGCTGTAACATTCACTGTAACTTTCAATTGACAAATTAACATGGTCATTGAAAATCATGAACCCAATATAAATGTTGATAAGTGGCATCAGTCTCAATATCTTCTAATCATTATATAGCTTTTAATCCTGTGCATTTAGAAAGCTAAAACAAGGCCATGCATATATATTTCTAAATAGTTTATACATTTTTTAAAATTGTTCAGATGTTTTAAGATCTTTAGAGGTCAAAAATTTCACTATGTAAAGGAATGCAGAAAGAAAAATCAAAGAAATGAACGCTGGCAACCTGGCAGCAGGAAGTTGCAGTTGTAAATGATACTGGTGCACTGCTGAGTAGCGCAGTGTGAGCTGAGGTGCAGCGAGGTTACTCAGGGTCAGACGGTGATGTAGCTCTGTAAGCGTTGCTGCTGACATTGCGTTTAGTGTTTAATTTTTAATTTTCTGCTCTGTGTTTTCACTGATCTGATGTCTGCGTGTGGTTAACAGAGACATAGGACTGTTATATTCCAGTTATGATGTTTAACTATCTAAATTGTTTTACAATGCACTAATTAAAAGATGAAGTAAGTGTGCACTGCTGAAATATTACAAGTTTAAATTAAATGGTGAAATTATCACATTGTTTACACGGTTTTCAATCCTTTGCTGTATTAATTCCCCATGTATTATTTGAATGGTGATTATGCTTTTGTAAGCTGGTTGAAATTATGTGTTTGCATAAGTATATGCATGTGTCCTTGAATATGCACATGGTAACATGTATGGGTTAAATACTGCATATTGTCAGTGCCATATATTGGAGTGTAGCTCCCTCTCCAGGCCTGCTCTCTGTGGTAAAACCATCGAGCTAGAGTTTGTATTTGTAACCTATCCTGGTCATCATAGCATTCAGCCATTTAAGTCATATAATCTTTCCCCAGAAAAGGGGAAAGTAATCAGAATACCTGATTATGGAGTACTGCACTGTCATATATAACACCACCTAATGACTGAATGAGTATAATTAAGTAAAACCTTTCTCTTGCTGTTCTTTTTTCTGTAAATCTTTGACATTTGAAGTTTCAACCAACCTCTGAATCTCAAAGAACAAAGTAGTTGTACTTTGTACACTGGAAATGCCATACTTTATCATTTCTACCACAGATGAAACCACTTTTATTCATCCTGTCTCAACAGATTTCCATGGAGAATGACTACTTGGGCCCGAGGCGGATTGAAGCTCTCAAAAAGGAGGACTGCGACTGGCAGAAGAAAGCTCAGGAGGCAGTCCTCAACATCCAGGAGTTTACTGTAAAATATTTTGAGATCACTGCCAGGGCACAGAAAGGTACGGTACACCATCACTGTCACTGCCAATGATAAGTCAATAAAGCAACAGAGGAATGACTTTGAATAATCACACACACACAAAGTGCAAGCGTTGGCCTGCTATTGACCTGTGTGTGGTTTTGTACGCCAGGGCTAATGTGATTTGGTATTAATGAGGCAGTACAGACATCCATGCTTTGACAGGGACAAGATGAAACAAGGACAACCTATTGATCAAACAGCTCTGCCAGCAGATTGTCTTTGTGCAGGGTTACTCCACAGTGTGGCCCTGCTTATCCCAGTTCTTCTCCACTACTGATTGATCCATTTATTATCTGACACTTATTAGATCAAAAGTCTAATAAGTTAATCACTTCAAGTGGAAACTGGAATAAAAGAAATTGTAATGTCCAGATGTGGCCAATAGATGTCTCCCTCTACATCATTGTAATGCAGGTTTACTCCTGTGAGACTGAAGTCATCAAAAAATGTGGGTGACATTCCTACACACTATAAAAAAGTTACTTGATCATGTTGACTCACTTTCGTGTGAGATCATATCACTTTTAACTGTGTGGAAGATTCACTGCAATCAGTACATTGTCTTTTTTTGTGTCTGTAGGGGTGTATGAGCGTATGAAGGTGGACCAACGCAAGTTTGGTAAATCTTCATGGACAGTGGCGGTGGAGCGCATGGAGAGACTCCGCTACTCTGTCGCAAAGGAAACTCTGCAGCTCCAGAGAGCCAGGGAGATCTGTCTGGACCAGAGGAAACACACACTTCGAGAGGAGGTGTGGTTGTAACATTCAATACTATAGAAAACACATGAATAGACACAAACACACATACTCACAGTTGTTTTGTGACTTCTTTTGTTGCCTCGTCTCCTCAGATGCAGAGTCTGTGTAGCAGTGAGGATGCCATGGCTCTCTTAGACCACATGGAGACACAGTACTATGAGCTCCAGCTCCAACTGTACGACATCCAAGCTGAGATATTACAATGTGAAGAGCTGCTCCTCACCGCTCAACTAGACAGCATTCGCAGACAGATGACAGGTATTTTGGCTAAATTTACTTGCTACTTTTGAGCAAATTCTGCTTACAGGATAAGTCCCTGTGTTTATGTGTGTGTGTTTTCAGAGCGTCAGGATGAGGTGGTGTACTATGACACCTTTGAAAGTGCAGATGATATAACAGAGGATGATACTGCAGAGAGAGAAGAGCTGCACAGACTTCAGGTCAGCGCTCGACAGCTGGAGGCTAGAAGGGGGCGCATCGCTGCCAAACGCTCCTATCTGAGGAACAAAAGGGTGTGTATGCCTTACTTACATCCACATTTATTGTCACTCCTAAATCCTCTCCTTTATTCTACAAACTGTATACATTATATATTATAACCACGTTGTTTAATTGGGCTTCGTATGTAAGCAGAACCCCTGTAGCTGTGTCCTGTTTAACATATTTTATCAACAAACGGCTAAAAGTGTGAGCTGCCTCTTTTCCTTTTTGCTCTTGATTATATTGTTCAAAAATCATAGGACACTTTTTAGATATAAAGAATGACATATTTTTTGTTGTGCACATTTTCCAATACTGGATTTTTGCTTTGAGATTGCACAAGAAGTAGAAATATAAATACTCATATATCAGCTAGTGAGATGTAGAAACTGATATATATTCAAATATGGTATATGATACTGACCTGTAAGTTTGGTTGGTTACCGTGTGGATCAGTGTGTTGATGTTTTATTTCTCTTGCCTTCCTGCAGGAGATCTGTGTATCCAACCACACTCAGAAACAGCAGAAACGTCAAACCATCAACAAGGACTTGCACCAGATCTTAGAGGTAGATGCTTTTTTTTCTAAATGATCTGACTTTATGTCTGTAAAGCAATGTCTGTAACTCTCTCCTCCTTTAAATATCTTTACTTTTTCAGCTGAAAAATGAAGAAGAGGAAGACGAGGAGAGGAAGAACAGCAGAGTTAGTCAGGAGAGACAAAGAACTTTGGACAGACTACGCACTTTCAAGCAGGTATGTGCCTCCCTTTTATGTAAATTTGTTAACATTGATTTTTCCTCACTGATTGACATCTGATTCTCTGTGTGTGTTTCTCTAGCGGTACCCAGGTCAGGTGATTTTGAAGTCAACTCGACTACGCGTATCCCATTCCAGAAGAAGAGATCGTGGAAGGTGCATGGAAATGAGTAGTGTGAGTGAGAGGGAGGAGCGTGTGGACTCTGTCCAGCAGGGTCAGCCACTGTGTCTCAGTACCAGTGTGCAGACGGACCCCAGCCCCAGCTCCACACTCACCACTCAGCCCGTCACAGCCCTTACAGCATCCCTTCCTCCACTGCCTGTGCCCAGTCCTGCAGACTCCACCTGCTCTCCCTGCTCCCTGTCCTCACTGCTGGCATCACCCATCTCCCCTCCTCCTCCACCTCCCCCTCCACCTCCTTTGCCATTAAAGGAGGAGTTGTCACCTTCTGGGAGCCCAGGTCAGCATGGGCAGAAGGTTGAGGGGAAGAGTGCAGCAGAAGAGCTCTCCCTCTCTCCCCTTGGTCCATTTATCCCTCGCTTCTTTGACAGCAGCCAACTGTTGAGCGCCCGGAAAAAGCTGAGGAAGACTCCTGAGTTTGACTCCCACAGCAGAAGAGGTATTGGAACCATTTTGTACCATTGTAGGCTCTTTTAAATTTGCCATTTACTGTAGCTAATGACATTTCCTCTTACTGTATGCAGGGAGCTCACCCATGGATGAGGTGCTAGCCTCCCTGAAGAGAGGCAGCTTTCACCTGAGGAAGGTTGACCAACGAACCCTACCTCCTGCCAAGGGTGACGATGACCCCAACAGCATCCTGGTTCAGATACGTAAGGGGGTCAAACTGAGGCGTGTCCCCAGGAAAGAGAGAAAGGACCAGGGAGAGCTCCCAGCCTCCACAGACCCCCTGACTAGGAGCATCCATGAGGCGCTGCGCCGCATCAAGGAGGCCTCGCCAGAGTCTGACTCAGACGATGACGGGCTGGCTGGCCCTGACTGGGACAGCTAGGGTTCAAGGCTCAAATGCAACAAATTAACACACACAGATGCCTGCACCCTCTGGCACTGCGCACGCTGTACTGTACTGCACTGTACTGTACACACACAAACACTTCATTCACACCCAAGCACATCCACAGCTCAGTCACACATCTACCTAGTGACTACACCAGGGCCTGAATTAAACCGAATATCACCAAATGCTCCAAAGGTCGATGGTCAATCTGTTCTTTTGTTATTCACACTACATTCACAATCATCAAGGACGTTATTTGTGTTTTTATTTCTACTTTGTGTTACTGTGGTTTTATTCTTGTACTGTTATCAGATTGTAATGATGCCATGTTTGTTTTTAATTTTTTTTTCAGTTGTATTAATGAAATGCTCTGCACTGGCTCTTTGTGGCTATATTAACATTCAGAAATAGCACATAACACATTTTACACCAAAACATTGCACTGATACAGAAAGCTGTAAGTGCTTCGAAGTGTGTGATCATTTTCCACTCACCTCAAAGCATTAGAAAGCAACTGTAAGCAACTGTTACTGTAAGTTATGTGTATGGTTAGAAATTTGGGGTCATGTGGAAGATTGAAAAATACAGAGAGGATCCCGCTGAGCTGGATTTGAAACCATTACACCATTAAACATCACTTCAGCTGACACTCTCTTCTATTTTTACTCAACCAGTGTACTATGACTGAGCCACACTGTGCTGCACAGCTGGTTTTTGTCCTGTGACATGTGGGTGTGGTAGTGTCAGACAGCATGCGGATCACTGCTTGTCTAATCTGACACTGTACAAAAAATGTAGATCCTATAGTCTGTCGCACTGGATTCGTGCCCCTCCTCCACCCTTGTGCTATTCCGGCCTTCACTACCCACAACTCTCACCCCCTCTCTAGATGAGGGAATATGTATTGACCCATCTGTTCCACTGCAGCATATGGCCTGGTTGGTGGGAGATATAGAGTCACAGAAGGTTTATCATTTGGTGCCATATCTCAACAATATCTCTGAGCAGATCAAGTAAAAGAGGATTCGATAAAGGGTCACCGGCAGAGCTGCAGAGATGGAGGTCGTGGTTAGTGTCAGTACTCTTTGTACAGCGTAGGCAGACATGGTTGGTGTTTCCTGAACGTCTCATGTGGGATCATCACGGCAGAGCTGTGAAACCGGTTGCGCTTGTTTGAATGATGGATGGTTTGTGGGAGGCAAGATTCTCTCAGCGCTGTAGGGAGTCACTGTGGGCTGTGGAACAGGCGCTCGTGATTGATGCAGTTTCTCCTGCCATCTTATTCACTTTCTCTCCTCTATTGCATCTTTTCTAATTTCTTTCTCTGCACTCAGTGGGCAGAAGCACACAGTAGGAGGTCTGTTACTCACAGTGTTGGAAGTGAAAACATGCACATGCACACATGGACTCATGCATGCGACTCACAGCCAACATGTGCAGAAACATTTTAGTGGGTCCACACCCTTTTTTTTTTGTTTGTTTGTTTGTTTTGTTTTTTAATCACTGGTGAAACATTATATCTGTAGTAAATGAATGACTTTAAAAGCACTGAACACATGTGGAATAGGACCTAGAGAAGTGCGATGGAAGGTCAGTATAAGAGGACCAGTGGGACGCTTAGCAGCACAGGAATTCACACAAGCATACATGTTAACATGAAGTTAAAAACATGTGGATTCATAAACTAAGCTCTAAATCTGGAACCGTCTCGGTTTGCACTGTCTTAAACAGCTTTGATGCAAAGATTTGTGCTTTTCCTCTTGTTCTTGTGTCGACAGCCATATGCGGATTTATAATGAAGCAGACACTAATGTAGAAAGAACCAGCATGGAAGTATATGTCATATTATACAGCTTGAAAATAGCTTAGTGCTAAAGAGAGTTTATTATTTTCCCGGCAGAGCAAACCTGAGGCACTTTTACATGTCTTCTGTTACTGTCAGCACAATGTTCTTCCATGATACCCTCATCATGTAGCATGAGACCTGACTCTTAACTCAAACTTAACCCCCACCTTACCTGACTTCATGTCACTATAACTGACCGAGGCAGAGTTTCCCAAAAGATGTTCATTCTGAGGTTTAAGTTGCTCCACCAAATAACGACCAGCAATGTGCTCAAAACTTTTGGGAAACTGGGCTCAGAATGTGACACAATTCACGCAATCAACTACCTGACTGACCTTACAAACACACTGTCTTGTGTTTTACACTGATCTTTAAATATCCTTAAATCAGCTTGTTTGTCAGCTAACTGTAATTTTACATTGCTTCATTTGTATCCTGTTTTCCAAAGCATTTCCAGCCAAAAGTTTTGTGATGTGTTTGCTTCTGAACATTTCCTATGTAGACCTGTTTTCCACACAGGGTGACCCGCTGTATGAATAAAACAGTCAGTCACTTGAGAAGTGCAAAATCGATATAGAGAAATACAAAAAGGGATGAAACAAGTTATTGGGTAATAATGAGTCCGGATTGATTGCCTAAAACAACAGACATTAAATGTTGTAGTTGTTTTTACACATTAGTGTATAGACATACTGTTCAGAGAATGCATTTTTGCCTTTGGTCCTAAAATTTTCATTTATTCAAACCTTTTTGTTTTATTTACAACCTTGCCTCTGCATTTGAATAAAACCTTGTGAAGCAAATTCTGAGATTGTCTATTTCACTGTTGAATAATTTAGCTAATAATGTGTTTTTTTATTATTATTTTAAAAATATGAAACAGAACAAAAGCAATTTGCACACACTGAATTCTGCGGTCACTGTATTTGAATATAAAACATAGCATTTCTCAGTTCACAGAGGTGTGTTCTCAGCCTGGTAGGGCTGTCTTTGTTTGAATTCAACAAAGAATTTAGTTTGGCTGAAGCACCAACAGGTGTGTCTCCTGATCATTTTTCACCAGCATTTTGGCAAATCCTTTCACCTGCAAACACACAAGTTTCACCAATCTATGAACATCATTAGCCTGAGGTACCTCTTTAATATCATGAGTTCAAAATTACTTTAAATAGTCAAAAATATTGCCAGTCTTTTCATACCTCTAAATACAATAATAATACCTACATTTAAATACCATAAGTTACAAAACAGGAGAATGAAAAGCTTCTTATCCACTACTGTACAAAGGCATTCATTAACAATAGCATTAATATCAAGGTTTTCCATCTGTGTCATTCGACTGTCAAAGTTAAACCAGAAAAAAAGGGTAACTTTTCCCTTTACATGGGTCTTATTCCAGTGTATTAACCTGTGTGACTAACTACAATACAGAATTATGCTGTGCTAGTATTTAATGCAGATCTCTTGATATATAATGTAGTTACAACAGTGTAATAACACAGTGCAAACAGGGTGATCAATTGAAAGGTAAGATAAGCAGCATTTCATGTGACAAAAGAGCTTTTTAGAAATTCAGTGATTTTTAAAAGGAAGAGACTGTCCAGAGATGCAGTTTTGGATTTTTCCGGTACAGGGGCTGCTTTATAAGTGCATGTTTTGGTACAGAAAGTTAACCACTATGTGTTTACATTGTGTTGTTACGCATTTTTAATATATATTGAAGAGGTTTTCATTGTTTACCTACAGACTAGATACTTCATAATAACAATGCAATACTTTTCCGTGGGTTAATACACAACAATAAGCCACTGCAGGGCGTTACTGAATTTGAGTTATCCATCCATTCATTTACAATGCTGTCATGAGTAGAAAGTTGTCTTATACAGTTCTATTATGATATCATCAGTGTTATATCCTGTGTAAAAAAAAAAAAAGAATAGAAACTGAGTACAGTTCTGTATTCACCCAAATCTGTGGCCAGCTTCACTGAGGGTGGAGATTTACGAACATGTAGATGACACTCTGTAAGCCCTTCACGATGCACTACTTCGTCCAGACAGGGCTGCCACACAGGTTCGCGGTCAACAGTAGTATGCTTTCTGTCGGACAGGGGGGGGATCAGCTGAGTTGCATTTGACCTATCTGTATGAGTCCACTGAGTAGAGTACCTGATAGAGTTAGATAGAGGTGTCATATAGAGCCTGTCTGGTATTGCTCAGTGTGTGTGTGTGTGTGTCTGTGTGTGTTTAGGCCTTGATGTCCAAAACAGGGTCTTTCTCTCACAGCACAAAACACACACACACATATTATATACAAACATGTGTCCACGTATATGTGCTTTGAAGGCACACGCTATGTCAAAGGTCAGGCCTTGCTCGGGAACACACACCACACTGAGTTTGGCAGGAAGACAGGTCAGTTGTCTGTGATGGTGGAAGCAGTCTGGATACAGGAATTGTCATGTCAAATCTAACACAGGCACAGGCCCTCTAAAATTTCTGTGTGGCATGAATAACGCCTCTGGAAGATTCAATACTCATCTATTATGTAGGATTTTAAATGGATTTATAGCAGTCATTCTTTTCCGCTGGAGGAGTAAAGCAAACTTCATTTCCCAACAGCCCTGTGTATCTAGGCCAGGGAGCAGCATCCAAGCCAATAGGTAGGACTGAATTGTTGAGAGCCATCCTTTAATTCTCTGTTTTCAGTGATACTCCGCTGGCAGCCCAAGCTCAAACATGGAACTCTGTTTCTGTGTTCAGCACTTCTCTGTACAGTAAGTCACTTTGGATCAAAGCATCTGCTAGTTAGAGGACAACATTTTGGGGGGATTTGGCAGCTTTGGCGCAGTTCTCTGAGTCTTAACAGCAATTATTTCCACATGACTTTCAACATTCCCCTTGGGGGGGCAGTTTAGAGAGGAAGAAAAGGGGCGTGTGTGATGTTGTGACGCTGCAAGCTGTGCTGCAGCTCTCCCAGTTAAACAGCAGATGGCACTGAGGCACAGTTCTCAAGTTAACTCTTTGTGAGCGCGTGGGCGGGTGGCGGGGCAGTTGCAATGTACCATGACAGGCACCTCTATGACTGGAGAGATCAATTCAACCGAGGTTACGCCTACACCAGCCAATCAGAAGGCAAGATGAGGTAGTCCCTGTGTTGTTTTGAACTACAGGAGTTCCTGCGGTTGGTTGGAGCTTGATGCCTGCAAGGTAAAAATGGGGAGTTAGCTGCCCTTTTTGAGCAAAATCAGAATCGGGGCAGTGTAGTGTCTCAGTTTTAATGTGTGTGGGTGTAGGAGGAAGGTGGGGCATGGTGGGTAGGATTGTTGTGGGTGAATTGGGGGTGTAAATAATCATATGGCTCTGTCTGTGAAGATTAGGCAGCTCCATTTCTAGCTGGCCTCCTCTATGAGCCGAGCCAAGGTGTCTCTGAGCTCCGTCAGCTCAAAGATCTTGCCGTCCAGCAGCTCAAGCAGTGTTCGCAGGCTCTTCCTGAAGTTCTCCTGCTCCTCCTGGTTCTCCTCCAGTCGCTGCTCTGCTCCTGCCAGCTGCTCCTCCAGCACACGACTGCGCAGCTCCGTCTCCTGAAGAAGTAGAGACAGCATTGTTGGCAGGTTTGTGTCATTAGGAGGTGAATAAGAGGATGAGGATGCTCTGATACTAAAACCTCCACACCACTCTACATCACTCACCTCAAGTTTTTGAGTCAGGGTGTCTTTCTGTTCCATCAGGTCGTTCATGTTTTCCAATTCCTCTTTCAACTTTTCCATTTCCTGGAGGACATAAAAACAGATTAAAAGTCTGCACGGCATGACTTTAGGGTGTTGCTGCATGAGCTGTTACATTTCAAGCAAGGCATTTCACCCTATCACACACCTCTTCTTTATCCCGTAGTGTGGCCTCCAGTTCCTCTATGGTTTGGTTGAGTTCAGTCTTCTGGGATTTGATCACTGGGGTTTGGTTGCTCTGGCACTCGAGCTCCGTCACCTAAAAGGACAACATGATTGATCAAGATTTAGATCCACTGAGAGAGATTGGCACAACAGATTTTTTTATTTCCAGACTCATGCCAAAACTCATGCCTCCTCCTCTCCTCTTTTTATCTGCCACTGTCTCATCTTGACTTTACACCATCCCTTCCAGATGATCGCTCCTATTTGATTTGAATAAATTAACCACACATGAAAAAAAAAGAAGAAAGAAAGCATTTCTGTGTCCCATCCCTCACCCGTTTGTGTAGTCTCTCAGCCTCCTCCTGGTAAGCAGCCAGTTGTTGTTTCCACTGTTTGACGTTGGCTGTGGACTCCAGCAGAGCTGCTGTTAGTTTGGCATTGTTCCCCTTTAGTGCCTCTAGTTCAGCCTCCCAGTGTTTTGTCATGGCAGGGCTGTAGAACACAGGGACGAAATTACTGTCAAATTACAGCAGCACTAATATAAGATGATAACTGCTCATGTTTTCATGTTATAGAAAAACTTGTGATGTCTAAAAAATGAAATTGTAAGCAGCCATCCTTCAATTTTGAGTCTATTTTTGGCACAATTTGTGGTCATTTTGAGTCTTTTTTGTCTATGTCATGCTTCTTTGATTGACATTTTGCAAATATACCTTACACTGCCTTACAACCCTTTAAATCCCTGTGCCTGTGCAAATCATCCATCCATCCATCCATCCATCCATCCATCCATCCATCCATCTTTGCTCCAGCACTGAAAGCAGACAAAGGCTGTAGCGGGTACTCAACACTCAATACTCCCTGGCCAGTAGCTGTGAAAGCATCTGTCTGCCACGAGTTGTAATCTGAGATTATATCCTCAGACTGGCTGGAGCTTAATCTGGTCCAGCTACTCACAGACGAGAAAATGAGATAAGAGATGAGGGGGAAGTGATTGAATGTGATTGAATTTCATGATGGAGGATCATGTGTGAAAGAAAAATATAAATACTTGCATATAGGCTGGATAACTGAATATTAGATATATGTATACATTCAACTTTCTGGAGGGAAAATGCTTGCACTGTGCATCTCTACTGTTAGATATGAGCACTGCAGGCATTTATTTAAGATTTACATAATGCCCACTCCCTGTCTCTCACATAATGTCGTTGAGTTCGGTGGGAGAATGTATGAGAGACCTAAACCTTGTTGAGTACCGACATCGAGTAAAGTTCCTTTGAAAAGGAGTTCCTACTCCCACACACTTCACAGTAATTCTTCACAGAGGTGGAAACGCATACACAAAAAAAACACAAAAAGAGCTTAGGTCGCTTAAGGATTGAAGAGGGTCTGTGTATGACCCAATGTTGTTTTGTTCCACCCCCTCACTGATAACACACATATATATATGCTCACACACTGCAGCAGTACTCCAGCATGCCATAACACCCACACTGCGAAGTGTAAAAGAGAGAAAACCCAGATCTAATTCACTCAGGACTCCTACAGTGCCTTCAGTTCTTACACAACAGCCACCCCCTCTATGAGTGCAAGTGTGTCTGCTTGTGTGACGCATAGAAGGGAGACGACACTTCATCCTACACATGCACATATCAACTGACACACAACCACACACACACAGAGACACACATGGAGCGATGCTGTCACCAAAGCACGGAGCCCCGCCAATGTATAAACCCCACACACCAGCCTGGAGAGCAGGAGAGCAAGCGAGACGTCAAGATGTGAAGATGGAGACAGGCGGAGAAAGCATGGTATAGCGATGGAGGAAGAATTAGAAGAGGGAAAAGAGTCTTGGCACGATGTTTTCACACTGGTTTTAGGAGGGCATAGGAACACAATCCTGGCTGAAGACAGCAAAGCTGAAGGTGTGTGAGACACATGGAGGGTAAGTTATCTGCTGCTGTAGCGATGAATTGCCGATTGTAAAGATGATGTGATCCTGTACATAATATGAATGTCTTATATCTTATTTTATTAGCTATTTATATTTTTAAATTTATGATGATAATGTAATTTTGTTATCTCGCCATGTGTGATGATGAAATTAAATACAATGATGTGTGTATCAGCATGGAAACTGAATGCATGTAATTTAAATTTTCTAAAATTTCTGTATCTGGTACAAAAGACTGCATTAATGTTTCAGATTTTATCTGTTTTTATTTATTTTTTAATATTATTATGTTTCATGAGAATAATATTCTGCCAACTAAAACAGAATCTGTCTTTACAAGAGACAGCACACGACCAGATTTGATGAGTTATCAGGGTAATTATTTTATTACATTTTATTTTATATTAAATTGTTTTAAATTTATTTCTTGTTTTCTGGATTTAATTCTGAATATTTCTCAACATATTCTGTACTCATTGTCAATACACTATGACTTTTTTTGGAAAGAATAGTACTCATTGTCAATACACTATGACTTTTTTTGGAAAGAATAAAACATCAACAACGTGTTTTGTGTTTTACTACTTCACAATGTATAATTTTCCTCCCGTGCTCCCTCCTAAAGCTACCAAACACAAGACATAAACTTGTATGTATACTCAAGGTTTTCTACAGCCCTCTCATGTTTCTGCTGTGTCCTGACCACTGTGCATTGTCAGGTAGGTGCTTACTCCTCACAGAGCACTTCAAGAAGCAGGGAGCCAGAGCAGTTGCCATGGCAGCACTGAAGGAACGGAGGCGCTCATGCCACCCTGACGTATGACATCAGCACCATCCCCGTTCACACAAGCCAGCCTACCACAAACCCACTGACAGACGCCTACATCCCCCAACACTAGAAGACCATTCACATACAACCAAGGCAGTCCCAACAAAAGGTCTTCCAATATTCAGCAAACCATTCAAAATGACTCCACTGCAGAACTGCCAAACACGCCTACATCCTGCAATAAAATAAAAACAAAAACCTTCTTACAGCCCTGCTTACAGCTGTGTCTTATCCTCTTCTCTCTTCCTCTAACCTCTGTACCCACACATACCTGCCTACACAGCCCCCGCTATGCAGCAATGTGGTGTATACGTCATCATCGTTTCATTCAAGACACATGGCAGAGAGACAAACCAAGACCATCATAGAGGTCTAGTGCAAAAAGACAGCAAACACCTGTGTGTACAGGTGTGTTTTTACGGTTTTGTATGATCTGTTTCTAAGGTACTGACCCCTTATTAAGTTTTACATAATATAATATAAGTAAGCACATTAAAAATACATTAGAAACATTTCTTTCTTTCTTTAATTTTTTTCTATTGGCTAATAAACCACCTATAAGCTTATACACAAATTAACAGAAAATACATTTTAACTCCAGTTTGAGGAACATGAGTGGCTGATGGAGCTACTGTAAAAGGTGCTAGACATGTAAGATGATGCACACTGTAGATATTAAACTGAGGAAGAATTATAGATAAAAGGATACAAAGTGAGAAGGGTTATGTGGTAAAATATCTGGATGGTACCAGCATGGACCCTTTCTGCATACGCCTCTGAGAAAAATGTGAGATTGAGGTTTGCTTGTTACGTCCATGCTTGCCATTGTGAATGCTGAGAGTCGACCCCGTCTCCCACGCATGCAGCATTAATAGACACATCAGCAGCAATGCTGCAGCAGGCAGTGGGTGTCCTCTCTACATCCCGCTCTCACTGCACACTCAGATCTGTGTAGCCTTACAGAGTTCATGATGTAGCGGGAGGGGGTTTCTAAGCATTTGCACTTGAGCTTGAGTCACAGCTTTACAGACTTTAACACACTAATACAAACACCTCTAAAGATCTCTATAATGATCTTTAATATTTAAAAAAAAAAAAAAGTAGTTAAGAAAAAAGAACGATAATACATTAAACGATTGATTGATATCTTTAATTAATAAGAATCGCAACCAGAGAAATGATAAAATGAGTAGCACAAAATTACAGAGATTTTACAAATGAAAAGATCTGTGTGTACAGTCGACTACAGGTGACAGTCGAACATTTCCTCACCTGAGAAAAAAGCACTTCACTCACTCAAATGTCTCAAACTTTGTCCATTGTCCATGCCCTCCTGTTCAGTTTATTTATTGTAGTGAGTGTGTGTGCAGTTGGTGGCTGTTTAGATAGCAGTGACTCATGTACAGACTTCATACAATGCTCCTCTCCCTCTCTGTCGTTCTCTCTCTTCCCAGTTCCTCACACATACACACACACAGACACACACACACACGCACACGCACACATACACACACGCGCGCGCACACTGCGTGTCTATCTGTCTTGCTCTTTCTCTGCCTCCCACTACCCACAGTATGTTATATAAGTCTTACATAAACGCTTTATCGACACCTTTTTGGTGGTGAACCTCACAACCACACCTCTTCAGAAAGCCATTATACAAATCAAACATATTTACATGTCACTTTGACCTCTTTATGTTACACAATCTACTGTATATGAACCAGTACTGACACTCACGAGGAATACGATTTATCCATTTCAATATTCAGTCTACTAAAAGGACACAAAGACAGCAGGATTGTATACAACAGTAGTGGTGCATGCATAGAGATATTATTGCATCGCAGTAGGCAAAGATAAAACTGTAAATATACGAGTTTCCGTACCAAGCATGCTCAGATTGGACAAAATAATACCATGAACAATTCCTCATTCCTGAGTAACACTTTAAGTAACATCTTTTGCTGGTCCGTGTGAGGTGTGAGTAAGAATCTCACTGATAAAATTAATTGCAACCATATTCCTCCTGACTGGAGAGATGACGCGCTGTTGTTACCTTATTAGTTAGCAGTTAGTAAATGGCAATGCATCTGGTTTGTAAAGAAGACCATCCCTGCTGCTGACCTGCAATCAGGCTCTTATTTTTATTCCGAAAGTTTGTGCCTGAACATTTTTTTGTTTTGCGTAGTTATGATGTCGCAGTAGTCAGGACTTGTAATGACATCCCTATCAGAAAGAGCAGACCCGACAAGTCTTAAACTGCTCCCTAAGGGGGAAAAACACGAGAGAGCAGCAGTGAATAGAGGGAGTTCACTACCATGCTGACATGCAACACATATAGGTGCACGGAGACGAAAAGAAAGACACAGAAGAAGAGAGGTAATGTAATTCTGTGCCTCAGAAAAACAAAGAAAAGTTCCTAATAATGAATCTATTTTTATATTATTTGATTTTATATTATGTGAGTGTATATAGTCAGACTGTAACATCTGAACTGTGAACATGAGAACACGGGACAGTGAACACATCACAACGTGGGATGTACCTGTGTGCGAAGGCCAGTGCGTTCTGTGCCGGCCCTGGTAGGGCGTCTGAATTGGGAGTCGTGTCACAGATTTCATCAGTTCCATTGATGTTTTCCATGGGTGGAGTCACTGGGGTTAAAGGTGACGAAAGCTCACCTCCTGGAGACTCCTATGTGTAAAACAAAGTTGTTCAGTTACTGTCAGTTAGGCTTCAAATCATCAATGAGTATGGAAACAATTTATTCTATACACAGTTAGTGCAATTATAAGCAGGAATTAATTATTAAGAGCAAAAATGTACTAGCCAAATTTACTAGTACATTTGTGACACTTTCCTGCTGACGGTACATCAATAAAATTGTAAAATAATTCCTCAAACCTAGTGAGTTCATAAAAGCTTTTACATCTGCTACATTTTTAGTTCTCATTGGCGTCAGGTTGCTTTTTCCAGAGACACCGCCTTAGGCTTAAAGGAAATGGTGCATTTAACATGACCGAAAGTAGAAACACTGATTTGTTTAGATGAAATAGATAGGAACTGGGTAAGATTTAGCATGAGCAAAGATAGAAACCAGGTGAGTGATGAGGAAAACAAGAATATAGCTGCAAGTAAAAAGTATATTTATTATCGATTAGCATGTTTTTTTTGTTTTGTTTGAAAAGCAGCAAATCTTCATTTCTGAGAAGTCGTTTTCTTCCTAAAATACCTAAACAATTCTCAAAATTGCTTTTTCAATTAATTTTCTGTAATTTCATAATACTGATACATGAAATGTATCCTAATTATCTTGAGTGATCTCACTGACCTCTTATTACCAGAGATGGCAACCAGATAAAAACAAGAATCTCATACATTAATTCGGATCATCCTTTGCCTACAAGAAGTTGACATGAGAAATGACAGAGGTGTGTTTGTGTGTGTTTAGAGGTGGTGTACATGCTGTCTCTTGTGCTCATAAAGCTCTTTCTAAGTCGGAGCGTCTTAGAGAGCAGTTCCACGTGCCTAAAGGCCAATAAATAGCTTACTATGGCACTGGGAAACTGCAGAATTACAGATTAATGCTTATCTTTATATCCCATACAACCACAGAATTATACAAGAGACAAATCATTTAGCTGCTGCACGTACATAAAACAAAGCTATTAAGACTCAGGGCTTGGGTACAATGCAGTATGACACTGCCTGTATGTCTCTAATAGACAAGAAGGAAGTGAGAGATAAGAGGAAGATTATGGCAGGCATTACATTTCGTGCTCCACATTCATTAGTATACCATTTTACATCTGTTCATGGTGCACTTCCACTAGGGCCTGGCCTATTGGGTCCAGTACATAGCATTTAACTCTGAGTTTTCTAGTTTTGTTTTAGTGGAATAATTCCTCTCTCATGTTTTCTAGCTTATTTAGAGGAGAGAAAAGACAGAGAGCCAGCAGGCATGTGGGTGAAACTGTGACAATCAGTAGTGAAACAGAGCAGACAGCTTCAGTAGACCACTGCAGGCTTGAAGCAGGAAGGCTGCAACCTTTACCGATACAGCAATCCCTCCACTTTCACCACTACAGTGTGTTGGTGGCCAATGCACATGCAGCCTTCAACCCCTGATGAGAGGGAAGCTGTCCACTTGGCTTAATTAAAAAACATCCTCCCATGGGAGGCACAAGGTACTGTAGCATTTCAGCCCATGAGGGCCGCAGCATTAATAGTACAAGTAATAGACCGCAGTACAGCAGGGGGCTGCTCCCCTAGCCTCCATAATGAACAGACGAGGACATGAAGCCTGTTAACAGCCCTTAGATTAAAGAACAGATTTCTCTGGGGATTCACCTCTGAAACAAGCTAATTTTCTCTCAGACGCAGTTACACATGCCCTAAAACACTCTATTATTAGATATACCACACAAACAAATATCTTACATACTCGCTAATTATGTTCTCCAATTTATGGCGAGTCCACAGACAGCTTTTCTTCTTTTCTTCGACTGTATACGGTGAATGCATACACTGAAAATGTACCATATTGGTGTATATTATGTAAGGACTGTTATTCTTTATGATATGAATTAAGATAAATTTCAGATCCATTTATTTGACAGATTATTATCTTTTTAGCCTTAGAGTTTGAACATGATTAACAACACAATAAAATACAATGCTTTTTTAAAATTATTCTTTCCTACCGCATTAATGATTTCACAACCTCTTTAGATTTATCTTGTGATCCTTTGGCGGTGCCCAACCACCAAATGAATCTTACATATTGTAATATGCAATAATGAGTCATAGGAGCCAACATTGACACATCTCTTGTACATTTCTTCTGGAGCTTAAATCTAGTATTTTATACCAAATTCTAGTGTTATTTTCTGAATTTCACCTCATGCCTCATGTGATAGTTAATCAAACTAAATAAGGCCAAAGGGAAAAATCTGTCTTTGCTCGACTTGTTCACCAGCTGTTCATTGTACACATCATGCCTCAGGTCGGCTGACAGAAAGGTTAAAATTGGCAGGGTTAGGATAATGTGTACTGAACGTACCTGAGAGGGAGATGTGGCCATCTCCATCTTTTCTTGACTCTTCTCTTTAGCAAGCCGTGCTGCTTCTTTATACTCTGCAAACTTCTCTGCAAACTGGAGACAAAGGACAGACATCAGAACTGACTGTAACTCATATAATATTGTGGTTTAATTTGTTCAGTAAAGCTATATGTTCATGGACTCGCAGACACACACCGATCAGTGTGTAATAGGTCAGCCATGAAGCCATAGAAGGAGAAGCTGTTGCCAATAACGACCCTCAGTTGAACTTAGAAAAGAAAGCTCTTACCCGTAATGCTTCGGCAGAAACATGAGCTAACTAGGTCACGCTCAGTAACCTGTCTATCGCAGACATACACATATGTACACACAAACATACACACAGCAAAGCAGACTGTGTCATTGTGTTTTGCGTGTTGAGTTATTTGCCTTTAATCAGAAGTTGTCAGTGACTGAAGTTGATCTCGGGGGTTATTTTAGTCAAGAGTAAAGATACATCCAGTGAGCCTGGAGCAGTAAGGTGAGCTCAGCTGAGGGGCTTTGAGCAAATATAAACACTCTGGCACACACACATACAAGCCCATATCCCCAATGTCCCCTTAGGGTGTGGTTCATCACCAACGCTACTCCCACAGTGTTACAGAGTAATTTAGTAGATACAGTACTGCAGTGGGCTGAGTAGTGAGGAAATCAAATTGACAACTCTGCTGGAGCCGGTCTTGTGTCTGCCATTAGTGGAGTTGCAACAAATAACTCAATATCATTTCACTTCAGTGCAATATTATAGTTCTGGTACAGTGATCTAAATGCAGTAGTTCTCAGTGTAAGTGCTACAGGAGCGTTGGCACTGCAGTTATCTGAGAAGTGAATCAGATTATTTCAACTTTAAACCACAGAAAATACTTTTAATAGGCTGGTAGGCGTCTGTTAAACCTGCATATTGATACGCCCCAGAGACTGTAAATCAGTTAAACCAACAATACTCTACATTAGCCAAGAAGTTGGGAAAGAAGTTTTTTTAAATTAATACATTTTAGATACAATTGACCTTGATTTGTTACTGTAAGCTTTATTTGTTTATAAAATCTCTTGACCTGAGAACAAACAACCATACAAACAAGAATACAGTGATATTAGGCAACTGCCACACCCATACAACAGAAAAATAATGGATCCATTTTTATGCATTTTTGGTTGATATCCATGTGTATGTGCTATAGTAACTGTTAGTAACAACACCTTCATGTCTTGCAGGGGTACAGATTTTCATAGTTGGTGATACAGATTTTTAAAAGAAATGTCTAAATCAAAGCAGCAGGGGCCAAGATATCCTGACATTTGTTCCCTAATTTGAGTCTTGCCTCAAAAACCACGCCAAAGCTCACTCCAATTTTAGATACCTCCCTCCGGAGCAACAGAAGACCTTATACAATCGTTTTGACTGGTTATGTAGTACTTCTCATGATGAATAGACTAAATTAAATCAATGTAAATCAATGTGTAAAATTGGCAGCCACTGAGTGTCTCTTTAATATCAGGTATTGTTATCAGCCTCTTTATCATTGCCTTCCTAACACAGAGGATGCGTCTATACTGCTGGGTTTGATTATTATGTGCGTGTATGTGAACGAAAGAGAGTATGTTTTGTGTGTGCGTGCTGTTCTGACAGTGAGGATGCTGTGAGCCTCCCCAGTTCATGACAAAGCTTAATCATACTGCAGAGAAAGAGAAACCACCACCTACTCTCCCTCTCACACACACAGAAGTGCACAGGTATACATTACTTTCATAAACACACAGAGAAAGAAAAAAACGCCTCATTAGGGCAGATTCTACACAGAAGCTATAAAAATGGAGCAAAAGGGAAGTTGAAATGTGATCCTCTCAGGGAATGGGTGAAAAAAAGAAAAGGAAAGAAACCCTGTGATTGATCCCAAAAGGTGTGTGTGTGGGTGGGGGTGGTACCTTGGCTAGATGATGCTCAGTGGAGAATCCCAGGCCGTACACAGTGTTAGCTCGACTGTCCGCCCATTGGCCAAACTTCTGTGAGGTCTTTGTGAACGTCATGTTGGGACTGATGGTGCTGTTGATTATTGCCTGCAGGGCAGAAGCAACCCACTTAATACATATTAAATTAAAGTTATTACTACAGTGTGTGTTAAATGTGTGTTTGTGTATGTACAAGAGAGAGAGGGTCAGATAAGGAGGCAAGGATATTTTAAACCACAAACAAAAACAAAAACAATGTGCTTTTTGTATGAAGATTATTCAGAGCACAAATCAGGACTGTAGATGAAAATATCAATTAACCATTATACTGTTTGTATGTGGGACACAGTTTACACATTAGAAGCTCAGCCGCATCTCTACTTTCTGTGTGTAACTGTTGGTATTAGTGCCTAAATCATGTGTCCAAACAGTGGTGCAGTAGTACTTAAAATAATGAGTTGACTAAGATATCGTTCTAGATATTTATCAAGCAGAAATATCAAACATTGAAGGACATTTTGGACAAAACAGTGTCTTTTAATGCATCACCTGGTGCTTTTGGGTAATTTAATGAGCAATTTCACAATTTTCTGACATGTTATAGAGTAAATGACTAATGACTAATCAACTTATCAAGTAATTCACAGATTTCATAATAAGAATAATCATAGTTGCACAGCTATACCTAATTTCAACTAATATTACTGTTTGTATGTATGTGTGAGAGAAAGGAGAAGCTTGAGAGAAGTCCCACACCCACCAATACAATAAAATCCATGCTTGGAAAGATAACAGAGAGCAGCTGAGTTTGCCTTTAAAGTCCTCCAGCTACAGATTCTGTGGACCACTTTCAGTAAGACACGAAAAGCAATATACAAACATATATACTAAATATCGGCAGACTGACTTAAGGGTAAGTCCGGAGATATTTAATATGTTCCTTACTGTCAACAAAACCCATCAAAAGACCAAAACAAGGCATTGATCCTATTAACACATTTTATCCAGTTTATTCCTCCCTGCCATAGATCTCTAGTGTTGCATATCAGTGAGCCACACTGGTGCCCTAGGTGACATGTTGCTTCATTATTTCAACATTATTGCGTAATGCCCCAGTTGGGCAATGTTTTTGAGTCTTGCTGCCATAAACAATAATCAGTGCACCAAATCTGAATCTGCTACTGTAAATGTATTATAAACTCTTGTTTGAGTAACGGTAGCTAAAAACTACAATGTCCAGCTGTTTTCCAAAATGAATGGGCTTTTTTTTTAATGAAAGGACATATTCATGACTGGAAGATTTACATCTTAAGAGGGGACCAAAGGGCTCGGACAACATTGTCAAAGTCATGAAGTATTAAGAGGTATATTGAGACACATTTGTATTTTCATGAGATTTGTTGACAATAAGAAATATATAGAACATCTCTAGCCTTAACCCTTTAATGTATATGAGCCAAAATAGCAGGCTACCTCCAAAACTTACATAAGTCTACTTCCTTTGTTAAGTAACACTAACGGAGAACAAATTAATGGCAGATCAATCAGCAGTGTTGTGTAATAGTTGGCATCAATAATTAATGATGAGTTTGGAAGAGTCAGTCAGTGTGTGTGTTACACAATACTGCTGTATGATATGTGATGGTAAGTTGACCATCAGAAATAGTTCCCACACTTGCTTCAATTAGTCCTTTGCATTTTTCGGACCTTCTTGTTCAGCTGGCCTCACACTTTTCTGTCTTTACTGCTCGAGTTATTTCTCCTACCACATATTTTTCTGACTCTGTCATCTGTTTCTCACATTTAACCTCACCCCTCCTCTCTCCATAACTGGCGGAGAGTGTGCATGTAAGTGACTGCTCCGTCCCGATAAAGAACTCTCTTCTGACTTTAGCTCTACCTCGATCACACCATGCCCAACAAATATATCCCTCCTGGAACTCTAACGGGAATATCCCCAGACATGAGGTATACACTCTGAAGTTCAGACAAACATGCATACACAAATACAGTAGTTGCATGCATACACACAATGAAATATGAGCTACCAGTCTTGGGACAGACTTCAAAGGTGGCTTTTAATGCTTTTAAGATTTGTTTGCACATTAGAATCCAGTGCAGAGCTTATTAACACCATTAACACTCAGTAGATCATCGTGTCAAATCTGCTGGAAGGTTATTTGACATCTTAATAAAACCATGTCAGTTGGCATAAATTAAAAATAACACGATGAATGTAGCATAATGAAATCTGTGTTTTGTGTGCGACAATAACAATCAACTGCTTACCTTGGTGCCATCCAGGCTGATAATGCGGTAGACATTGCGCGTACTGTCATAGAAGTAGGAGACAGTGACGGCATGCTTGCTGGTGGGCAACCAGTTCTTCTTGGTGTTGGGATCAATCTGGAAGACATGGGCCCGTGTGCTGTAGATGGGCTGCTCCCTAAAGGGGATGAAGAAGAAGTTGTGAACTTCTTTGTGCCGCAGTACCAATGTCTCACCAAATCCAGTGCCAGCACTGAAACTCCTGTTGCCCACGGGGGAGTCAGATCGCCCTGACAACCGAATTTCCAGCTCGCCATCCTCCATAGTTACACCACAGAAAGAGAGGCTGTGAAAGGACTACTACATAAGCTCATTGTCTTGTACACATTAGATGACTACAGTAACTGAACCTACAAACTATAAAGTCCTGACAAATTTAAGCCTACACTTGCTCTCGTACATTATCTATCTACTTGTAAACCAACATGCTAAATACAGGCAGCTATTCAACAGAAAGTCTCTCCGTCTTTCTCTCTGTGTAAGGCAGTGCCGTCTCTCAGTGCTCTGATATGGGAATGCCTGCAGCACTGAGCGAGGGTCACACAGGGGAGCACAGGGGGGAAAGGAGAGGATTTAGGGCTAAATATAGACAGTAGGCCATGGTTAACTACCAAAGACACACCCCACAGAGCTGCAGTTTCCATACAGACACACATAATGCATGTGCATATATAAACATGTACACACTCTGACACAGAGATGGTGGAAATTATAAATCCATATCTATGTGTGAGTGCATATGTGGATTTGTGCCTGTGTAACATCAGTCGATGGGCTCAGTTTGTGATGACTTAATTCCTTATTGACCTCTGTGTGACATACAAACCAGTCAGGATTCACCTCTATTGATATTAGTGATCATTATATAAAAGACTTTGTTTTTTGATCATCCATTCATCTGCCACTCATGCACCACCTTCACCCTTTGTCCATTTATCCCTCTCTCCTCGGTTTACTCTTACAATGCCCTCATATACCCAAGCATTGTTGGGGCTTCTTGGGTAATATCTACAGTCAGTACACACACACACTCAAAGCGCAGGGTGCAGAGGGAGATATTCTGGGCTGGCAGTGCTGGCAGAGCTGGAGATAGAGAAGTGCTTACACTGCACTGGGGGGGTGATGGGGGACATCAAAGGCTTGCTGTATAAATGAATATTAAAATTCAGCAGCAGCACCCCTCCTGTGTGTGATTAGCCAAGACTGGGAAAGAAAGAAAAACATGGAGACAGAGAGGGGGAAGAGTTAGACAGGAGGAGAAAGAGAATGATGGGGAATGTGGAGAGTATAGGAAGTCAGAGAGTGAATCTTGGATGATTAATGTCGCTCCACAAAGCTGCTTGTGGAGTGCTGTGCACGAATTATCATAATCATCGACAGCAGTGTAAGTGGCAGAACTGTGAGTCATTTCAACTCTCTCCCAGCACATATCACACAACCACGGCCTGTCCGTATGATCTGTGCAATAGCCACTTGGCAACTGGCATCGTTTTTCATTGCATAATTTGATGGAGCTGTGGTAAACATTGCGATTCTTGTTGCTTGATTGTTTTTGTACCAACCACAGCAACATTCTTGTGCTTTGATTTTTACATCAATGCCTGTGCCAAAGAGTTTTGTTCCAAAATGACACCCACCAGTTGTCAAAAAAAGCAATACCTACTCCTACAACCAAACTTTTAAAAGACAGCACAATAAATGATGGAATGTGGCTGAGGAATAATGCTGATTTCTTACAATATATATATATATACAACAATAATTTATATATACATTCTCACTCCTCAAAAGCATAACACGAAAGGCATCAGATCCATCATACAGGCTCCACATTGGTTGAGGTCTGAACCAATAGCCTGACTTTTTTTCTAGTTACCAGTTATAGGATTGCATGAAGGTGAATTCAGAACATGTTGATCCTCGTGCACGCTCGCAATGAACTCTGGCAGTAGCGTGTAGGCCGCATGGCAGCTACACACATTTAGCAACAGGCACACAAATAAAAAAGCAGCAGTGATAGCCTCAAGACGCTGTCCATTTTCCATCACTAAATGTGAAAACAAAAGCTGCCCATCCGACCATGAGAGGGCGAAGGTAGTCAGTGGAAGTAGGGGAGAATGGAGTGGGAAAAGGGCAAAAGCAAGGGGGTAATTTCGGTGGGATGTGAATGAGTGGAGGAAGGAGAAGCACAGAGGAGGAGGAGGAGGAGGAGAAGGAGGAGGTTTTTAGCATGCAGAGTGTACTGCGTGACACAAGGGCAGGTGATGGAACATAAACAGAGAGAGAAGGCGGGCAGAATGAGAGAGGGAGGGAGGAAGAGTGATGAAGTGAGAGAAGAAGGGAGGGATGAGGAGAACGTGGAGGAGGTGATGAATGTAGGTGAGGATAGAGCACTGAGAAGAAGATGAAGGGAGTGGGAAGCTCTAAATTGCTGCACAGTTTGGTATAAACAATTACGTGAACCGAGACTGCGTGCTGCTACAATCTGAACTTTTGGGAACGTAAGAAGAGTTTTTAAAAGGAGAGTATGGTAAAGTGTCAAACAGATATATGGTCTGTGCCTGAGTTTTCATGGGACTTCCATGGGAGGATGATGATGATAATGATGGTGGTGGATGGTATAAGAGCCATATTAAGAAAAGCAGATACATATTATGTTATAGCGCAATGTAATTGTAATATAACATTTTTGATTTTTCTTTTTTACTATTATGTGAAATAAAAAATGTGTTCTGGAAAACTGAGTTTTGGATTATTGCCATGAATTTTGTCATGATGCTGACGGCTAGTAGCATTTAGTTTGTTTGACTGAAATGATAAGCAGTGTTTACTTTCTGTAAAGTCAGTGTAAAGTAAGAATAAATATGTGTTCTGAGTTTGTCTATAGAATAAAATGAACAGTATTCTAAGCTCCAAGACTGTGAGGGGGTGTCCGCTTAATGCGCCGAAGCTACGCCCACTCATGGGATCAGTCAAGCAGCCATTTTGAAGCGACTGAAACCTGTCAGATGAGTTCAGAAAATGACATAACTAACTTTGAAACACTCTGAGTGAGATGAATTAATCTCTATCTCGCTTGGGGTGAAGGGGTATGTTCAGGGTGGCCTCAGTCTGTCATCGAGCCACCCTTTAGGACCGCCCAAAAAATCCTGGACTGAAAACTGGTGAGAAACTGTAATATATAATTCAAAGTCTTTTCACATGTTTTCAGCAACTATTTTCCAACATATTTATTTATGTATTTTGAAAGAAATCTCAGAATTGCCTTTACACAGACATTAAAATGGAGATACCAGCTTCTAAAGATTTATTTAGCTATAAATTGGAGTCATTATTTAACCTAGTGGTGATACATTTTGGAAAAAGAAAAGAGTGACACTACAGGTGGACTGATAAAGAGACAGAGCTGCTGCTCCAAGGTGTGTCGGGTGTGAAGGGTTAGTAAAAAAATATTTTTTTTTTCTCACCTACCTCTGGTGATATCTAGCCAAAGTAGTTTTTGTTATATCTGACAAGGTTTTGAAATATATCTATCTCTACTCTACTACAGTGGAGATGAATGAAAGATACATCTAAAGAATTGTCTCTTGCCAGAAACACCATTATTTTTGATAATCCACAGCCATTACTGTGAAGTTTTCATTCAAATAAAAATGGTGTAAAAAGTAAAATATGAGACAAAAACTATATGCATAACTAGATATCCGTTTGCCGTAATCAAAGCAAAACTACCCTTTGAAATATGTTGAGCAAATGCACACAGCTCAACTCTACACATGTTAACATAAGTATTGATCATTAAACAACACTGTACCAGTGCCTACAGGGGATTTCACATGAACACACATACAACTCCAGGTGTGGCAACAGGTGCACATCAGACACATCATCTGCTTCAGGAATTTGATGCACAGAGGTGAACACTCAGTCTTTGTGTCACAGTGTTTGAGAAAACATCTTAAATACATGCATGTCATTTTATACCATGAAAAGCTGCCTTCATTTTCTACTTTAGCTGCGCCTCTTTCTGCAAACACTCACAGTGAAAGTATAATGAAACAGTCTATCTCAAGAGATCTTGCCACCTCCACATCCACCCCGCCTGCCACTAAAAGTTGTCCTTGTTTCCAGGGTTTTTCATTAATTCAACAGACTAGAGCTTGAAGGGAAGTAGATCTTATTTAAAGTAGAGATAGGTTGTTAATGAGAGAGCTCCCTGTTGCTCTATCTACTTTGAGCAACTTGGATGACCCGAGTTGTGCCGGCAAACACACACTTTCATCCATGTACACCCACAGACATAACCAAAGACTAAGAGGGACAGAAACTGAGTCAGTCTGTGCAGTGATTGTATTTGCCCAAGGAAGTGAGAACGCACCAGAGAGTGTTGATAGGCATCTCCAGTTCTCATCCAACACTAATGTTCTCCTCTATGCCATTACCATTAGAGCTGTAAGTGGCTTGGTATTCAGCCACGAGGCCAGAAGTGAAATATGACTCTAGCTGTCTGTGCCATTACAGCTGGATCCAGACAACAGATCTGCCTTTAATACACACACTGTATGCAGGATAGTGCTTTGAATCACAGTTTATTCCATTGTAAGCCACTGAGTCAGTTACATAACAGTAACTTAGTCACCAGTATGGCAGAGCCCACTGGAGAGCTGAAGCTGAGTGGGAGACCACTGAATGATGTGCTGCCCACACTGTAGGAGGGCAGAGTGGGCACCCGGGAAGCCTCTAGTGTATTGTAAATAGTTAATGCAGGAGTTTTGGCTGATGCCTCGGAATCGCACCATGCCTGCGCCATATTGTTAACCTCCTGCTGTGCAATTAATCACAATGAACTGCAGGAGACAGCTGTTAATGGACGGCAGGCTTGGTGGGGGAAATGGACCGCTGAGCGCAGGGTTAGGGGACATGCAAATGAGCGGTGCTGTGCACCAGGCGGATATTTCACTGATGGGTGCCTGTTGTTGAGGATGTGTAAGGTAGCTCGTCTCCGTGCTGCCATAGAGACAGAAAGCCACTTTCTGTCACTAGAGCCTTGTGCAGCATTGTAGCTACTGACATTCTCCTGCTTCTGACATTTTACTGTTCCCAAATCTTCTCTAGAGCAAGATCTGGAACAGGATGTACAGTACATCAGGCCATAGACATTTGTTTGAGAATATTTGAGAAGAAAAGCTGTTATTACCCATGCCCTCCTTCAGAATTACATAACTTCCTGTAATTTATGTGGGGGGGTTAACAGTTGGACTGACAGACATAGAAAGAACACCATTTTTCACACCCTTAGTGTCATAATAGGTAAATTAATGTGGACACCCAATAGGACACACCGGTAGTCCCACTTTGGGACTCACTGCAGATTAACCTACTATTTTGATCCTAAAAGTTTGGTGATGGTGAAACTTCTGCACTAACATTTGATTTAATATTTCTATTTTATTTTATTTTTTCTTACCAAACAGAGCATATTCAGAGAGGTGATAGGAGTAAGTTGCTTCATTATTCGTCTCTGAATTTATTAGTAGTTTCAGTGTGGAGCACATCAAAAGCTTAGCACACAAACACATGTCAGCACTACCTGAACTATCCACCATCAGGTTTATAAGACGTCATGTAAGACAGAGAGATAGGCCTACATTTTAACGCATACACCGGGTCATTACTGTGTTATGCGTGGTGTGGTTTCCATGACAGGGAAGTTCATACCCTGTGAGGCAGCCGCAGCTGAAATAAATACAGAAAGGAGGGAAAGGGAGACTAAGTCAGCCTGTGGGATAATAATCACACTTACCCCATTGTTGTGGTTGACATAAAGGCGACACTTGACCACCGATCCTTTTCACTGGCAAAAAAAAAAAACCCCGAATCTCTCGGACTGACTGCTGCGTATGAAGGTCTCCTCTCTACACGACAGCCTTCAATGTATCACCGTCGGTGCGTCTGCAGGAATTTGATGACAACTGCTCCATTCCCCTCCGCTGTCACCGCGTGAAATCACACATACATGTCGCTTTGCACATGGCACGGAAATGGGATCTTCTTCTCGTCCTTTGGCGTTGAGGGTTTGGTGATGGAGATGGAGATGGTGGAAGCAGCAGCGGCACTAGCAGCGAGTAGCGGCGCTGTGGGAGATCCAGCGCAGAGTCCAATGGAGATCCGACAGGCGCCCTGCTGCTGTTGAGTAAATTACAGATCCTCGCTGAAAGGGTGGAGAAGCCCTGCTGCCTGAACTGGAAAAGACAACCCTCATTTAGCCAGTAGATAACGCACAGCATCACACTGTCCACCCGCGTCTCTCTCTCTCTCTCTCTCTCTCTCTCTCTCTCTCTCTCACACACTCCCTCTCTCCCTCTCTCTCTCATTACCATAGACTCACATGCAACACCCCCACTCTTTCGCCCAGACTACAGCTATTCCACAGTGCATTTCTATAATAAAAACCGATTTCTGATGGACCAACCCTAATCCAGCATCAATGTATGCCTATTCATTTTTACTCATTCACATGCCAAATCCACGCTCTCCTTACCAATGCTGGTATATGGATTCGTTTGCAAGTAAAATAAAAAATGTGTGGCTATATGTGTGTGTGTGTTTTATTGATCTGCGCCTATCCACGGACCCTATGTGCACCCCGCCCCCCAAAACCGCTCCACATCTGGCTGCTGATGCATCCGCTTCCCTCCCACTCAGATCGCTGTCAGTATTGAACTGCCTACGTCACGACACCGTCCTCCGCAGTGACGTCACCCGGTGCTCAAGGGACTGAGGACATTTGATGCGTTCTTGTTTCATAAGAAGTTTGTTGGGAAGTGGCCTTCTCGCCAAATGCTCAAAGAAAATATGTTATTTCCCTTCCTATGTATTCTCAATCTAAACGTAGGTAACTGCTTGCTTAAATTTACAGTTTAGTCATAAATAACTCCATAAATCAATAAATCATTTGTCTTTGGCAACCTGTAAACATGGGGTAAATCTAATAGCTGAATATTTGTCATAATTGTACATGTCTTTCCTTATATCATTCTTTTCTATCCTTTATATTATCATGTGTGCCTTTCTGTGAGCTGTTTTATGAGTTTTTGTTTTTCAAATATCTAATTGGTTCTATTAGCCTCTTTTCTAGGCCTCTGTTTCGAAAAATGTCACACCCAATCTCTGCAAGGTCTATTTGAATAATTTTCGTGATAGAGCGATACTGATGGTAACTGTTGGAATCATCACAGTCTCGCCTTTCATATGACACATCGTTTGTCTGTGTAGCATGTGTCAGAGCACTAGCAATGGAAATGTGGTGAGTAGGTTGACTTCATGGCACCATACAGATTTTGATATTTGATCATTAATTTGCTTGGTGTTGGAGTTGTGTTTGGTGTGTGTAAATATGACTTATATGTGCTCGTAGCAGAGTTTTTTCTGTTTAATTTAATATGCAATATGACTGTATTGTTACATGATTAGTACAGTGTTTCATGCTTTCTGTCGCTATTTGTGAAGAGGTTAGTAATAAACATCTAAATTTGAACTTTGTGGATTAGAAAGAATACTAATAATGACAGAACCATTTAATTTACAAATGTTCATATAGCTTAAGCCTGCCATTTCTAGAATAACAAAAGCCTATAAAACCATTTATAGATTGGTGATTCATATGTTCTAGGAGCTCAGGTAGCCTATATGGGGTTACTCTGTCATGAATGGATGAAATGATGATGGACTGGTGGGTCACAGTTGGACACAGAGCTCACAAAGCTACTGTAAGAAACTGGAGAACAAAGTTATCCAGTGGATCAAAGCTAATAAACATTGTTGTGATATTGCTGGGCTCACCGGGCTGCACTGTGATTTGAAGAAGGCCTGCTCCCTCTGCAATGGCAGGCATCTAGAGCCCTGCCTGAGATTAACCAATGATCCACAGAGGAGTCATCTGGAGTCAGCAAACTCCCAGCTCAGACAACTTCACAACCTGATCTTCCAGCTTCAGACTATTCATTGGACAGAGCAATACACTAAATTAAGGGAATCACAGCTTGATATCTGCACTTCGAGCATTCTTCTGTTTATTTAGTGTCCACTAACAGTAATGACTGTCAGTCATATTGTTTTTTCATCACTTGTATTTATTCACTGATGCACAAATGGACCAACCCTAAAATAAAATCCACTCATGTTATGTTACAGCATTGAAAAGATCAGTTTAAATATGTGGATTTTAACAATTCAACAGTTGCAACAGACTGACTGTAGTGAAGATATCATCTACAGATAAATCTTGGCGCTGCTTCACAGACAATGAATAATGGATAACATGACAGCAGCCATGTTGTTGGTAATTGGGCTTATCTGATTTACAGCTCAAAGCTCTACATTCAAATTAAACTCATTTGGATATACAGTATCTGAAACAAACAGTCACAGATGTCATCAGTTCAAGTCTTCATATTATAGCATTACTTTTTTTTTCCTTTCTTGATTTTGATGTCCACTATTGTGAATATAGCCCACTTCCGACATTAGAAACTAAAATAATTAACCTTTTATATCTACAGTAGCAGCGGGCTACTGTTGAAACACCATGTTTCTACAGTACCCCAGAACAGACAAACTAATAATAATAACTTTATTTATATATAGTGCTTTACAGAGCAGTAGACCCAACAAATTGACAGAATCAAAGATAATTTAAAAAAAACTTAAAGGCAAGTCTGTAAAAAATGAGTTTTAAGAAGTGATTTAAAAGAATTCACTGATTCAGCGAACCTTATCTCCTCGGGCAGGTCATTCCAGAGTCGAGGGGCCCTGATCAAAAAGGTGTGATCACTTCTAGTTTTGAACCTCGATTAAATTTAGACTCTAAACAGGGTCCTTAAAGTGTTGTCTCTCCTTTACACTAGGAAAGTGAGGGTAATGTGAGGAGAATGCAAGGCAGCACTTACACTGCTGGATGTAACTAAATCCTACACACCGGACCTTTAACTAAATACTACACACTGGACCTTTAACTAAATTCTACACACTGGACCTTTAACTAAATTCTACACACCAGACCTTTAACTAAATTCTACACACTGGACCTTTAAATAAATTCTACACACTGGATCTTTAAATAAATTCTACACACTGGACCTTTAAATAAACGCTACACACTGGACCTTTAACTAAATTCTACACACTTGATCTTTAACTGAATTCTACATACTGGACCTTTAAATAAACTCTACACACTGGACCTTTAACTAAACTCTACATTCTGGACTTTTAACTAAATTCTACACACTGGACCTTTAACTAAACTCTGCACACTGGACCTTTAACTAAATTCTACATACTGGACCTTTAACTAAATTCTACACACTGGACCTTTAACTAAATTCTACACACTGGACCTTTAACTAAATTCTACACACTGGACCTTTAATTAAACTTTACACACTGGACCTTTAACTAAACTCTACACACTGGACCTTTAACTAAACTCTACACACCAGACCTTTAACTAAACTCTACACACTGGACCTTTACCTAAACTCTACACACTTGACCTTTAACTAAATTTTACACACTGGACCTTTAACTAAACTCTACAACACACTGGACCCTTTAACTAAACTCTACAACACTCTGGACCTTTAACTAAACTCTACAACACACTGGACCTTTAACTAAACTCTACACACCGAACCTTTAACTAAACTCTACACACCGAACCTTTAACTAAACTCTACAACACACCGGACCTTTAACTAAACTCTACAACACACTGGACCTTTAACTTAACTCTACAACACACTGGACCTTTAACTTAATTCTACACACTGGACCTTTAACTAAACACGTCAACGTCCCCTTTAAATCCAGGTCTACGTCACGGCATCAATGCGGAAGTAGTGCTGAGGAAACCAGCGCCTTCAGTTTTGTTTACATGCTACTTGGTGAGTGTTAACTTACAGCGTGGACGTTTTATTTAAATATTTCAGCGACAGTCGTTCACAAACACGTAGTCTGCACACTTCACCCACAGAGACACAGAGTCAGTTTGCTCGATAACACGGTTTGATCTGGCTAACGTTAGCTACAGGCTGTTTGTGTTTGGCGAGATCTGAGCTAACGTCAGTTAGCATCGTTAAGTTTTGGTTTCCTCGTTAACTTGACGTGGCGTTACCTTCATTGTTTGGTGGTGGTGGTTGTGGTTTCATTTTTGCGGACACTACCAGCCAGCTGTGTAGCTCTGCCTTGTTTTCATTTCAGGAAATCACAGGAGTTAATGCTGGATTTCTGCGAAGAGCCGCAGCATGTTTCCCCCCCGCGGCGCTGCGTCGAGGGGCCGGTCACCGTACACTGACGGCCTGTACCCACCACCCCCTGCGACCCGGTACTACGAATACAACCACCAAAGCCTGAGTCCTGTCAACAGGTGACTCCACTATAACAGTAGTAAACATATACATGGTTAGCTGTTGTCTTTCTTTGTCATGTGCAGCAACATACAATCAGATTTTGTTTGTATTGCCCAAAGTCACAAAGTACATTTGCCTCTGAGGGCTTTACAATCTGTACAGGGAGTGACACCCTCTGTCCTTAGACCCTCGGTTCGAGTGAGGGAAAACCTTTAACAGGGAAAAAGGTGGAAGAGCCACAGAGGAGGGATCCCTCTCCCAGGACAGACAGATGTGCAATGGATGTCACGTGTACAGAACAAATCAACACAAACATATTGTACAATTACAATGAATGATAAAATGATTACAGTAGCAGTGGAACATGTGATAGCAGCAGCAGCAAATCATAAACTAACTATAAACTGTGATGGAGATATGGTAGCAATAATGACAGTAGTAAGTGCAGGACCACAGCAGCAGCCACGATCCACGAGAACCTGCTGGACGAGAGAGCACAGAAACTCCAGGGAAGAAGTTTAGTTAGTGACATGCATTAACATGCATTAATGAGACATGAATGTTTACAGATGGTGGTGGTGATGGAGGGAGAGAGAGAGAGAGAGAGAGAGAGAGAGAGATTTCAGTAAGGGAGATGTGACTGCATCTTCAACCAATACCGTGCCTGACTAGGCATAACCCTGAAAGAGACAGACACAGAGGGAAAGAGAGGGGAGGGGGAGTCCATGTCCATGTGACACATGTGTCTGTTTTATCTATCTATCTATCTATCTATCTATCTATCTATCTATCTATCTATCTATCTATCTATCTGTCTGGTAGCTTCTTTGTTCCTGGACTACAGAGATTGCCTACATATGAATGGAAGCCCACACCATCCACTTCTCCAGTGCTTCCTCATCGCACACCAACTATGACCAATGGGCGCAAGTATGTTTTGAATAATATCTTATCTCATTCTACTATATGTTCAAACTCACCTCCACGTTATGAACATATTACATGACTTTATTTAACTTCTATATGTATGTATGGCGGTAGATGGGAACATCCAAGACAATTTTAATCATCACATACCTTGTCATGTGTTTTTTCCAGGAGGCAGATTGATGAATACAGCCCCCATGTTGTGAAGCGCCAACGCCTTGACTCATCTTCCGACCTGTTAATAGCCCCCTCGTTAATTCGGGGCCCTCCACCTCGTCATCCTGAAGTGTTGGCAGGATCATCGAGATCAGGCTTTGATCGTCGCTTTCCCAGCCCACACTCCCGTCCCCGCCCTCAGGTGCCTGCTGTCCCAGAAAGTCCCAACAGCCTGCAGACCTACGCTAAGGACAAGGTGTTGTATATTCAGATTACCTTAAACTGCACCTGGTTTACATCAGTGTGACTATGTGTGCTTGCAGGTATGCTTTACTTAGTTAGAGTACATGTGTTTGTGCTCTTAGTTGAGTGATCAGATGGTGGAGCTGTTTGAAGCCTGCCAGCAGCAGACGTCCGATTTGGCCCGGAAGGAGATGTGTCGAACTCGGCTACAGCAAGACATACAGCGTGTCTATGAAGGTGTGTATGAAATACACAATCATGCTCTGCTCTAATTGTCTACTGTGAATCTAACTGAAGTGTTTTCCTCATAGTGGCACGGCTTTACTTGACTGGATCTTCTATGAATGGATTGGGCTGCCGGAGCAGTGACGCTGATCTTTGCCTGGTCCTCAAGGGAAATGTGAGTATCTCTAACTCTGCTGTGTGATTGTTATCTAAAATATATTTAGGTATAATCACTGATACCCACGTCCTCCTAAACACCTGTGTTTTTCTGTTTCAGAAAAGACATGATCCTATTCATGTACTCTCTGTCCTTCAGCGGTTGTTCAGATCACTGTGTGAGTTTTTTTTAAAACTCTAATTGACTTACTTATTATCAACTTTGCTGCATATAACCAACAAGTTTTACCAAGCAATTTAAGTTTCTTTTTTTAATTTTTTATATTCTCCACCAACTCCACCAGGTGGAGCTATTTACCCATTAGAAAGAGATACAGGTTTAGAGAAAAATGAAACTAAAACTACCATTAATCTCATGATGTTTGTTTCTATTCAGCATATGTAGAGAGGATCCAGCTGATCAGAGCCAAAGTACCAATCCTCAGGTTCAGAGAGAAAGGCAGGTAGGAACAAAACAGAATTTAAAGCATGTGTTTACAACATCATCAAACTAAGAAAGAAGTGTTAATAATGACTCCTTTATTACTTCTGCCCTCTTTAGTGATCTGGAGTTTGATCTGAATGTCAACAACACAGTGGGCATCAGAAACACATTCCTTCTGAGGAGTTATGCCTATGGTGGGTGAGAAAGTCAACAAAGCCATTGGATTCACATGGCAGTAACTGTTAAACACTATCACTCTGCGTATTAGTCCAACCACAAGCAGTGTATTAGTTTCTTGTTTTGACCTGCTGTGGTCTCTCAGCTGATCTCAGGATAAGACCCATGATCCTTGTCGTCAAGAAATGGGCACGGCACAATCAAATCAATGATGCCAGCAAAGGAACGTTGAGCAGCTACACACTGGTGCTCATGGTGTTGCACTACCTCCAGAGTCAGTACAATAACACACAGACAACATCTTTTTTTTCTCCCTACATTTGTATTTGAATCTCATTTTGTATGTGTTGTTTTCTTTGTTTTTAAAGCACTTAATGAACCGGTCCTTCCCTCTCTACAGAGGGACTACCCGGTAAGTGTCTCTATTGTGTTCTTTGGCAACTAAAGTTTACACACAAGAGGTGAAACTAGAAACTTATGTCAAGTGGTATGATTAACAAGCAAATAATAGATAATACAAAAAATAAAATGCCTTACAGACACATTACTTTCGTATTCCCTGTCTCTTTTTTTCTCTTTTTGTAAAGTTGCAGTAATTTAACTTTGCATGCATCACAGATGAAAGAATCTGTTATAATCTAAAAATGTGCTCAGTTTAAAGTATTTGTCATTTTGTCCTGTTCTTGGTTTTCAGGAGTGTTTTAATCCTTTAATGGACATTGACGCAGTTCCAGACGGACCCAAACACATCCCCCCCTACATCTCAAGAAACCAGTCCTCTCTGGGAGAGCTGCTTCTGGGCTTTCTCAAATACTATGCCACCTACTTCAGGTATCTCCCAAGGACATCACATTACCGTGTCTAGTGTTTCAGATGCACCCATGGTTGTTTTGCCTGCTCATTTTCTTGCTCCCATTCCTCATCTCCTGCTCCTCAGGCCAACAACTTCTCGCTCTCAATCCCCTGTCTCTCCTCTCCTATCTCTATCCTGCATCCTCGTCTCTGGTTTCATTTTTCGGAGTGAAGGACAGGAGCAGGTGGGACCTTTGGTCTTACACAGCACTAACATGACATGCCATGATCCCCATGATCATGATCTGTGTTTGCAGTGTGTGTGTTACCTTGCCATGGCACTGTTGCAAGGTTGAAGTAAAACTCACCATGCAAGCACTAATATTTGATCCAAACAGATCACACATGCTGAGTGATTTGAGTGCATTCCTTGCTTAGTTTCTCCGTTCTTCTTACCATCTTGACATTTATTTCAGCCAAGGTGTGTCAATAAACATTAAAATTGAACTTGCAAAGACTAAAATCTTTGTACCTTGAATGTGATGCATTCAATGAAGCTCCAGCATTTAAGACTTGTGAGCTGAAAGACGGACAATAATGTGAAGGTTAATATATCCACTCCCAAGTCTCAGATGCATTTTAATTGTCCAAGAAGAACAAGTTTGGCAAAAACTGTTGTTGCTTCCAGCATTATCACATGACGTTATGGTATAATCGACAAAAATAAGAATGTTTCATGTTCACATTATTTTTCTCAAGCAAGTTTCAGCTGTCTGTTTTTATACTGTACTAATTTAAACTAAAACCAACTGATGCCTGGAAGGTTTGTTTGTTGGCAGGAAAGGTTGAATATTTTGTTGCTGATGAGCCACCAGTATGGTCCTTGAAAACATTGGTCATTGTGTTTTATTTTTAGTCTAGCTGGCACAATTTTTTATTTTTTTTCCTGTTTCACAGGTGGGATGAGCAGGTGATCTCTGTTCGAGAGGCCAGAGCTTTGCCTAAGAGCAATTCTCACGAGTGGAGCAAATACATTTGTGTGGAAGGTAAACATTTCAGTGGGCATGCCACTGCCACCATCACCATAGACACAAGAAATGCTACATATTCATCGAGTGACATAAATTCATTGTGTTACAGAGCCATTTGAAAGAAATAACGTTGCCAGGGCAGTCCATGAGAAGATCAAATTTGATATCATTAAAGCTCAGTTTGTTGAGGTAAATGCCAGTCCTGATAACTGTGTTCCCTTCATATTTTCTTTCTTCCTCTAAGCCACTATGGACCACTCATGAGTTATTCATAATCCCCCTGCTTCTCATCTCTCTGTGTCTGTGCAGTCATGGCGGATACTACAGCAGAGGAAAGACCTGAACTCGATCCTCCCAGTCAGAGCCATCAGTAATAAGGAGTCATCCAGGAGATAAGGGATTTCTCTAATTAGACGAGCTGACAGGAGTCTTCTACCTCAAGACAGGCCTATCCCCAGAAACGAAGACAGACCTTCGGGACCTTTGGGATGTGCTGAGAGAGGAGTCCTGCTGCCTCTGCACCTCACAGGCAGAAAGACCGGGACTCTGAATGCCCTGCCTGCCTCAGCTACACACAGAATGTATGTCCCGTGGCAGTAAATATTTAAGTTACTGTACTCTCTTTCAAATGACTTTGCCGATCGTTTGTAATTATTGTAACTGATAATAAAAATACAATATTTGAGTAGTGACACCAGAGGGCTCTGAATATAAAATCCAGTCACTTAAACTTGAGATGCTGCATTGAAGCAGGATAGTAACTGGAAGCGTTGTTAGAAATGGTCATTGCTGCTACAAAGATCATTATTATTTAAGTATACTGACAAAGTATGAAAATACAAAGTAATACCTGCATCCTGCTGATTTCTGAAACTAGCTTATATGGAAGTGTTACGGTTTGACTGGTCTCAAACGACTTCTCTGATCTATCTCTATTCTCAGTTTTAGTTATATTAATTTTACTAGTGCCATACTGCACAAAGTCAGTTTTGAGGATGCTGATTTGTTTCTGCCACGTGTATGTACAGTATATACTTTTCAGCTCGTCTGGACTAACATGCAACACAAAAGCCTTTTTGTATTTTTGTAGGCCAGTAGTGAAACTACGCCATAGACACTTTTTTTCTACAGCTCCATTAAAGGCCTCCTCCATTTTTACCATTACCATCTAAGCTCACCTGAAAGCTGAGTTTGTTAAGTGACTTTCAAGTTGGAATCATAATTTAAGTGATCCTGAGGCGATCACTAGAGGGCTGCACTATGGATATTCCCACTCCTTTCTCATTGTTCCTCGTGTGTTGGGTTAATTTCACCAGACTAGTGACAGGCCTGATGTGTCGTTTAGTTCACTATGTACTTGATGTGTCTGGACAAAAACTGATTTCTGCTTATTTTTGGTTCACTTTATACATAAGTTATTTGAAGAAGTTACACTTGGGTTTGTTTTGTTTTTTTGGTTTATATTTTTCCTCCTCTCTTTTTGTACATTTTGTACATTGCTGACTTTTAAATGTTTATTTTAAAAAATTAAATCTATGAAGATGTATGATTGTTTTCACCTTGTATTTTTGAGCTCTATGTACATTGTCTTGTTTTTATGTTCATGTTCAAATGCGTTGAGGTTTTGACAGTGAGGTTTATTGACATGTTTAATTTTATACTTTAAAGTTCCAGCGTCTGGGTTGTCGTTTAGCTCAGTTGGTAGAGCAACCGCCCCATGTGCAGGGGCTCGGGCCTTTGCTGAAGTCAAAGGTCAATGGTGAGGTCAGGAAGGAAAAAAAGTGTTCAGGAGCCTCTGAGGCCTATGCTGTATTATTTATTGATGCTTGGCCCAAGGAGAATTAGAGACACTCTCAAAGTACACAAGAAGTGCCTGAGTTGGTCTCACATTCTGCCCAACTCATCCTGGTGGATAGACTTTAAACCCCAAGATAACACCACAAATACTACACGCCCAGAATTAGTCAAAGAGAATGTTTTTACTCATGCAGGTGTTATTGTCAACATATTCTAGTCTGGAGACACAGATGTCTGTTTACGTAGATTGGAACATCAACGGCAGCTATCTGTTATATCTAGGAAGGCAGCAATAGGTCTCTTCGACCCTGGCCACCACAGTGTTGAGATACTACTGTATACAACTAACACTGCTGAGGACCTTAAAGCCCACACGCGACCTTGTGTAACCTAAGGATAGAAAATTCCATAACACTTGCCACGTTGGCCCAGGGTTCGAGTCCGACCTGTGGCTTTTTCCCACGTGTCATTCCCCATCTCTCTCTCTCAATCTATTTAGGAGTATCTATTGGCTGGAATTGAATAATAAGTATATTTTCATTAATGTATAATAACCTGAACATAAGAGTCATTATGTTTTAGTTGGTATCTATAGAGAGAGAGGGGGGGGGTCTGCCATGTTGAACTGCTACTTCCACAGTAAAAAAAACAAACACTGATTTAGATATGACCTTTTGCTTTTAATGTGAATTTTGCAGCCACAGTTTTTACTACATGCTTGGAAGGAGAGGGTGTAGTGTGGGAGAGTATTCATTTGGTTGCAATGTGCAACTTTACTGCTAGGTGCCACTAAATCCTACACACTGGAACTTTAAGGTAGTTGTTTGTTCAAAATGGTATAACGGTCGATTCTGGGATGTGGACGCAGCATACAGTATTATATCTTTGCGGTCAAAGGTATGTTTATGCATGCTAAATGGTAATAGTCTGCACTTATATAGTGCCTTTCTAGTCTTCCAACCACTCAAAGCGCTTTTACAATACATATCTCATTCACCCATTTACACACATTCATACAATGATGGCTGCCATGCAACTGCTCACAAATTTTAGGAGCTAACCATTCATACACATTCACACACTGATGGTGCAGTCTTTGGGAGCAATTTTGGGTTCAGTATCTTGCCCAAGGACACTTGGACATGCAGACTGGAGTAGCCGGGGATTGAACATTCAATAGATCTGGTCCAGTCCACCTAGTTCACCTGACATTTTGAAGTCAGGTGTCATTTTGTATCCTCCGAGAAAAATAGCCACTGTCATCAGGAGCTCTGACATCACTGGGTCCGTTATAGGTGCTTGTGACTCACAGGCCTTAAAGAATATAAAACTAAGGATGACTCCTGGATATCTGCACCTTTTGATCAAGTTCTCTGCAGCCTCCTCTGGCAGCTCCTATGTTGATTAGTTTTTGTTGTGTGGTTTGACGCCTTATTACTCCTAGTTTTATGACTTCTGCATAGTGCTAGTACTGCTAAGGGATAGATGCCTTACAAGACGTGTGTGTGTCACCAGCAGCAGGGGCACTGGTGGGATACTGTTTCAGCACATGGCCTATATTTAACTTACCAAGGGGGATTTTGATCTTAAAGTCACACTTGCAAATTCAGCTGTTTGCCACTGTCACCAAGACACTAATCACCTTCCGAAATGAATGACAATCTTTTCAAAAGTTTGAAATCTAACTTATTTGAGTTTGTTGTTAGTGTGCTTAACCTGAGAGCTTCTGAAAGCTATATCCCTCCCTTACTGCTTTGCCCCTCTCTGTCCAACTCCCCTCTTTTCATTCCCCACTCAGACTATTTCTGTCCCCCGCTGAGTCAGATGGACGGCTCCCAACTTAGAATGACACAAACAGGCAGACCAGCTCTTCAGAAATCAGAGTGGCGGAAAACATCAAGAGGACTCTAAAATACAAAGAAAAGAAATAACATCGGGGAACTGAAACGAATAGAGACAGAGGATATTACCAAGATGGAGCAGTGTGAGAGTCTGGACTCGGAAATGACAGATCTACAGGAGTGTCAGAGTGAAATGTCAGAGGCCATCAGCCAGGACGATGAAGACGAGGTTGAGGAACTGCAAAACAGGTGCTTTATACAGTGGATCCTACAAGCTGAATAACCTCAGTTGTGGCTCACTTCATTTTTGTGTTAAGTGGTGTCTTTTCTGCTTCTTACCAAGGCGATTATAAAAGGAGTGTGTGAGAAACTACGTGTTTCTGGGCTTCTTAGCTCAGATACATTTGGCTTTAACAAGAGAAAAGAGAAGGTGTGTCTTATTTCTGTCTGGAGAGTGTGGCTGGACTGAAAGCAGCAGTACTCATTTAATATATTAAATGGTCATCTGTTCTTCAGCTCATACAAGAAATTGTCAGTGTGGCATTGCAGGCAGCTGTATTCTAATATTTGATATTATTCACGTCCCATATTTTACATGTCATTTATCATGTTTCATGCCGGGTTCTTTAGCTATCCTTGCCATGTCATAAATAGTAGAAGACACTGATATGTTTGGGAAGGCTAGGCATCTCTTCTCTAATATTACATGAATGACGTTTTGGGACGTCACCTTCCTGTAACCCTGCAGGAACCCAGCTGTATTCATAGCAGTAGAGACAGCTCAGAGTGCATTTAATCATTATTTTTTCAGCCCATCACTCACATTGAAGAACTGGGACCAGGCACCAGGTCTAATGCTGGAGATCTACACTCCTTAGGTTTAAGAATAGATCAGTGGGTGTTTTCAGCTTAGATTTGCTGAGTTGCTTCAGGTGCAAAACATGAATGTGGTCTCAATGGTGGCACATCTTGGTCAGATATGTTTTGATTTGATTCATTGGTCTGTTCTCTGCTTGCATTTCCACAAGCTGCGCCAAGAGGATCTCCACTTGCAGTTAGACTGTTTCGTCATGCCCTTCGTCTTCTTGTAAACAGCACAAACAGGCTGCTCTGCTTTCTCTAACTCAGTCCATTCCTCTGTCCTGCAGTCTGCGAGAGGCTGTGCAGGACCAGTCTGTGAAGCCCAAACTCCAGTGCCTGATGGTGGATCCATCGTTCTCCATGGTAACTGTTCAAAGTGAGGACAGTGGTATTGTTTGGGAGACGGCCTCTAGCCGCTGCTCTACCCCCTGGGCCTCTGAGACAAGCTCCATCTCTGAAGGCTACATGCATGGAGGCATGGAGGGCTCTGGGGCCGCAGGAAAGATCACCATCGTCTTTGATGAGGAGAAAATAATCCGTAGGAGGACGAGGTCTGGAGGAAGGAGCAGCAGGCTGGGAGACAGGCTGAGCCGACCTGGTAGTTCAAGATCTGCTTCGGCTCTGGGAGTGGAGAGACTTGAGATGTCAGAGGTTTCTCTTCCCAATGTCAAACAGGAGAAAACCGAAATAGAGCCGGACTTGGA
Organism: Larimichthys crocea; assembly: GCF_000972845.2. Taxonomy (NCBI): domain Eukaryota; kingdom Metazoa; phylum Chordata; class Actinopteri; family Sciaenidae; genus Larimichthys; species Larimichthys crocea. The sequence goes on from NC_040013.1 coordinate 27,594,766, forward strand.
GGAAATTAAAAACAAAGATCAGCAGCTGTTTAGTTTGATTTCAGATGGTTATGAGATTCTCAACATCAGAGTCCCCTCAAAACTTCCCACTGTGGATGAGGAGGAGAGCACAGAGCTGCAGGATAATTTGTCTTATTTGGATCAGACCCCAAAGATCCGTTCCCGAAACCACCATGACTGGAAACACCAACAGAATCACGCCCCGCCAGAAGAGGAGGAAATACTAGATCACCAAGAGGTATTTAGTGATTTATTTGGCTTGAGTTGAGTGAGTGGTTTAAATGTTAGCACTGGTTATGGTTTCATCTGCCAATTACATGACATTTATATATGTGCTTGTATCTAGTAAAATCTGTTGACACTAAAGATTGACTGGATGTTTGTGATCTTTCCCCAGTCCTCAGAACAAGAGCCATCAGCTGACACAGAACTCAGACACACACCCACTCCAAAAGAGAGCACCAGCGACATAGACTACTTCGAAAAGTTTACCCTGGTTGATGTGGTGGTTCCAGGGGAACAAGTTTCAGAGCTGCAGGAGGTGAAGGGAGAAGCTGTTCTCCTAGCAGCAAAGCCACAAGTAGAGGAACAAAAGCCTGCTAAGGAGACAGCCACAGACAGTCCATCTGCATCAGAGGACTCCTTTGTTTTTGTTACGGATGTGGAGATAGCTGGGGAACACCTGGATGAGGTATTCTACGGAGAAGGAGCTCCTGCTGATGAACACCAGCGGAGAGAAGATGATGAGGGGGACAGTGGGACAGGAATGAGAAGGAGAAGAGAGAGCCAGAGATCTACAAAGGAGAGTGGTTCAGTGTTGTTTGGGAGTGAAGAGACCACCCTCACACCTATCTTTATCTCCCCTGGGCCCCCTAAGATCATTGACCCCATTCTGCTGGAAGAGCCCACTGCCATGTCCTTCATGTACACAGACCTTTATGAGGATGCTGTAGGTGAGAGAAGAAGGAGTGATGAGGAATACTCTGAGGCAGAAAGCGTGACATCTGAGAAGTCATATAAGAGACGCTTGTCAGATTCAGAGGAGCCAGACGGATACCTGGAGAAGTTTACTTTGAAGGATGAAATTCCCAGCGTGGAGGTTCAACAAGAGCCAGTTAAGAACAGGAAGGAGGGGAGGATGATGTGGTCGCAGAGTCAGTTTGAAATGACAGGATGTCTAACAAGAGTGGCCAAAGGAGAAGATGAGGACAAGACAACGACAGTGGAAGAAAAGACACAGGAGGTCTGTAATGGAGACAGCAGTGAAGATTTAAAATTAGCAACATTGACAGAAACAGAAAAGGAGCATGAGGAAATACAACTTTACATTGTGACAGAAGAGCAGACTCTCAGAGAAGCCTCAGAAGAATCAATTCACACATCTCAGCTGACAGAGCATCAGAAGGAGGATCAGGAAGTTAAACACGAGGTAAAGAGAGAGTCTCCTGAGAGCAGCACTGCTGAACCACTCCTTATATCGCAACAGGTCGACAGTAAAGTAGAGAAAACAGAGGAGAGTGAAGAGCCAGCAGAAACAACAAGCGTTATTGAAACTGAGCCGCCATGTCAGTCTCAACATGGCTGTTCACAAAAAGTGGAAGATAAAACAGCTCAGGTGGTTGTAAATGCTACAGAGGAGATAGTTGAAAAAGCTCCTGTAAACAGTGTGGTGCCTCAAGTCATCACCAAATCTGAAATAGCAACAGAAACACCTGAGAAGAGTTTGTCTGAGGAGGTGGATGCTGACACCATGATGGTGGCTACTGAAGAGAAAGCAATAACTGAGGCCATAGAGGAGGTAGAAAAAACAGCTAAGATGGTTGCAAGTACTACAGAGGAGACAGATGAAATAGCACATGTAAGCAGTGAGGCGCCTCACACCGTCACCAAATCTGAAATAGCAACAGAAACACCTGAGAAGAGTTCATCTGAGGAGGTGGATACCGACACTAAGATGGTTGATGAGGATGTAGTAACTGAGGCCATAGAAGAAGCCCCAGCTGAAGTCAAAGAACCTGAGATTGAAGGACAGGAAACGATCACCTCTACTGAAATCGAGACATCAGCCGAAACAACACTGCGTGAGAAAGAAGAGGTTGTTCCTGAAGATGTTGCACCTGTTGAGGTTATCACTGACTGTGATGCTGCAGTACACGCAGTAGTGGAGGTGACTGAAAAAGCAGTGGATGAAAAAGAGATCCAAACTCAAGTTCAGATTGATCTTCAGGAGGTTACAAGTGTTGAGACAACAGATGTTGAAACAGCAGCTCCTGGAGGAGGAGAAGAATTTGAAGTTTTAACAGAGCAAACTTCAGTTGAGAGCCAGGTGCCTGAAACTAAAACTGATCAGGAGCCAGAAGTTAAAACTGAGATTTTAAGCGAAGTAACCAAACCTGTGATGACAGAAGAAGTAAAGACAGATTCAGATATAAAACAGCATACAATTCTTGGGTCCAAACAGCACCAACAAGAGGAGTCAGTACCTGATGATGAATCAGACAAAACAAAGCTGATACCTGAAGCTGAGGATAAAACATCCACAGAGGACACTGACGTTCAGAAGATGGTGAATGTGGATGATGAGATAATCCTCCTTGTCCCCAAAGGACAAGCTGTAGAGATGGACATAGAGATCAGTCAGTGGTCAGAGAAGACTATTAGTGATACAGTAGCTCTCTCTGTACCTGACAGCACGAGTGAAAGTCTCATAAAACCTGAAACGATCGCAATATGTCCAGAGACTCTTCATGCACCAAATGAAGAAACGATGACAGAACCTCAAATGGAAGTAAAGCCAGAAATTGCTCTGAAGGAAGAAGCACTGCCTAAAAACAAGTTAGACGATGGGTACTCTCCTCCCATACCTGTGGAGGAGGCTAACATAGAGGAGCAGAAAGTGGAGCTGGATTTTGAAGAAGAAGACCAGGGTGTCTTTTCACCTTTGAGGAGCTTTACTCCCCAAGAGGATTTGTCTGGGCTACACAGCGAGGATATACAGCCAGAAGCAGCAGATGTAGAACAAAATGCACAGACACACAAGGTGGAAGATGCCCCAGAAACAAATATTGTAAAAGTGGATTCATGTCTAGACACTGACCTGCACAAAGAGGGTGTGGAGCAAAAGATGGAGCAAGACGAGGCAGTTGCAGAGGCTTCAGAGGTGATTGTTGAGAAACTTGAATATGAGGTGATATCTGAACAGGATGCGAAAGAGATGCCGCAACCTGAAACACAGAGAGCTGCAGAAGAACCAAAATCTGAACCGGGCCAGGAGAGAGAAGAGAAGATGGAAATAGATGTGGAGAAAGAGGAGGAGGAGAAAGCCTTTGACCTGTCCCCAGATGAAGAGCCCATTGAGGCTGATTATGAAATCATTGATGCAGAGGAGGAGAGTCAGGCCCGATTGGCTGCTGAGCTGGAGGGGATGGACTGGTTCTGTCTCACCTGTGGATGTCTGCTGTCAGAGGATGACTCTGTGTCTGGAGAGCATCGCAGCCATGAGGTGACTGATGTGGACAAAGCCTACGAGCAAATAAAGGTAATGCACTACTGTACGTGAATAAAAACACGTTTTTTTTGTACAAAGACATTTGTTTTAGAATTTACAATGAGGCACGTCTGAGGTTTTTAACCCCAGGTTTGTGTTTCGGGTCCTGGAGACCCCATTCATGGATAAGAATATATTTTTATATTATATTTATATTTTAAATTAATGATTTCTCAAATAGTTTAGCTGAAAAATTGCTACTTAAAGTCTATGTAAAAAAGTAAATAAGTAAGAATAAATGTGTTGTGAGTTTGTCAGACCAAAAGAAGAAAGTGCCAAATTTGAATGATTAGAAATATCAACAAGTTTATGAAATTAGGTGTCAAAATCAGGCAAAAATGAGCACATGAGTACTCTGAGCTCCAGGACTGTGTCTGCTGATGTGCTGAAGCCACACCCACTCATGGGAGTAGTCATCAGACATTTAGAAGCAACTAAAACGTGTCAGATGAGTTCATAAAGTGACATGACTAACTTTGAAACACTCACTCCACATTTTGGGAAATAGTCTCTTGAAACAAATAAGTTCGTTTTTTGAAAATGTTCCTCCTGCGGCCTCAGAGATGTCACAGTGTCTCTTAACGGGCTGCTCTTGAAATGACGCAGCGGCAGTTCTCATGTCTGGTGTCATGTTGTAATCAAATAGCAGCTCGTCATCGTCACACTTTAGCAGCAATATTACTACACACGGGTTTAATCATTGGTTTTGGTCATCATATAATAAAGTGATCCTTAATTATTCAGTTATTAAGTTTTCCATTCATGCTGGCAGGTCACATGCTCTCAGGCTGCAGCCAAGTACATTGAATTGTTGTGATGTAATGCTCCACTTTGATCGGTGGAAAGGTCCAGTGTGACATCATCAAGCGAGACTGATATGTGATCCTCGCTGTCCCTATGGGTCAGCACAGGGTCAGCCATCTACTTTTTTAATATGTATTAATGTCATAGCACCTTCGAGCAATCTGAACAGATCTTTTTGTTGTCTGCAGCTATCTGTCCAGCTTTTAAACTCATGGGCAAACTTTCTAATAATAATAATAATACAGAAAGAAAGCTCTTCTCTCTGATGAGACACTTGGTTTAGCAGCATAGATAATATTTAGCTTTCAGTTCTTTTTTCTGTTATCTGTGAGGATACTTTAAACAACATAAAAGAACGAACATATTTCGCCATGCATTTCATAAACAATCTCAAAAAGTATCTGGCATCTGATTCAAAGGAAAGCTGGAACAAGCTGACAAAAGATCAAATGTCAATTCCAGATGATATTTGAACTAGATCTTATGCGTGTGTGAATTGTATTTATGTGAAACATTGACAGCTGAACTGTAAATAAGACAAAGATCAAAGCTATAATCCACGTCTGACTTCAGCACTAAGAAGTGCGGTCGATTCAGATACTCCAGAGAGGGGAAAATTGATCCCGACAGGGTGAAAAAAACAACTTAGAAAAACTGTATCCAGTCCAATTCTCTTAGCTAGACTGTATAAAATGTAATGTAGGTGTGCAGTACACTCACACACTCTTCCTTAAACACAAACACATATGCACATACACACCTGTTTTCAGACTCATAGTAGAAAGGCGCTCAGAAGGCTTCAGAATGAGGAGTATGGAGCAATAAATGACAAACATTGACCTACAGCTTGACCTAGTTAAATGTGAGCTGTCAAAGTTGGTGTTGACAGGGGATTGCCACTGTTCCTCCTCCTGGAATATCCTCCCTGATATTCTCCTTAAAGCTGCACTAGGCACATTACAACCAAAAGATCAACCTGTCTTGTCAGCCTGAATAATAACAGCACAAAGAAGCATCCATCTATGGTAAACCTTTTTAAGATGTGCCTTTATATCAAATATTGTGGGAATTATTTAAATATTTATTTATTTATTTATTTATTTATACCTATCTTGTAATCCCAGCTGTGTCTTGTTGTCAGAGGCTCTGGGATATAAACATGATATTTTATGTACATGTGTCTTTTTTTATCAGGAGAAGCTGAGTGACTGGATCTCGGAGCTTCAGGGGAGGTCTGAAAACATTGAGGACCTGGTGTCTGAGCTTGAATTGGCCTACAACTCTGTAGAGGTAAAATAAGCCTCCTGATTCACTTTTAATAGTAAATGGAACTGTATAATTTTAAATATTTGCCATTAGATCATAATATACATACTGCTGCATGAAATGATATGATACACACCATAATACAATTTGATTTAGGAATATTTGTGAATATAGTGTCTTTGTTTTTCTCTCTCTCTCTTCTCCACCAGGACCAGTGTGTGGAGACGGAGGCAGCGATGCAGGCGCAGAATGAGGAGATGATGGCTCTGGTGATGGAGCAGTACAATAACATGTCTGTCAGCATGGAAGAGGAGAAGAAGGCAAAGCTGGAGCAGCTGTATGACCAGATTGTCTCCTTCCAGGAGAACATCGACTCTGCCAAAGCCACTCTGGAGACCACGACCAGAGAGGCTGAGACTGATGCACGGGTGAGTCCTGAGATGAAGTGATCGGTGTTATCATATTTGGGCATTGATTAGGTTTTACATCAAACTTCTGATAAATCCCTTTACTTTAAATTTCTGATAAATCCATTTTTTCTCTCACTAGTCACCTGAAGACATCCATGGGAGGTAATGTACCTACAGTAAATGGAGTGTGAGCTAGTGTGGTCTTCTAACCAGAGATTGTGATAACCAATACAGTTTGCTGCTTGACCTGCAGAGCTATACCCTATGTAGGATGCTGATATACTGAATATTTAACTGTATGGGTAGACCCTCCATATCAAGCTCAGTATATAGAAAGTAAAAGTGGGGCTAAATGCTGTGGTTATGTGTTCAGGCTCAAGGCAGCTCTAGACACAGCCATGTCACTAGAGCTGGGTCCTAAGGGACTGCTTGTGTTCGAGGACTATGCCAAGGCCAACACTTCCAGCTCTCACCACGCACAGCGCAAGGGAATCCCTGGTAGGTCTAATATAAGCATATCTTTGAGATACACCTGACAGCTACAGGAAGTCTTGTGTCATGTGCATGACGTGGCAGTTATGAATCGTCTCCTGTTCAGTCCCTCAGAGGCCTACACTGCAGCCTCAGGAGCCAGGATCAGCCACCAGCAGCAGTGTCACGGTTTATTGGAAAGTCAACCCTGGAGATATCATAGACTGCTTCCAGGTCTACTGCATGGAGGATCCACATGGAGGTAAATACTTTCAGGAGGTGAAGTTTAACCTCTAAAGCCCCAGCCTCTTTTTTAGGTCTCTGCTTGAAAATGACATCCAAAATGAAAATAGTATATATCTGCAACATGGTCTATTTGAATAACTTTGGTGTCATAATAAAGGAAACATTTGTGACATTTGTTCAGATGTGTAAGTATCAGTATGTGTGAACTAATTCCCCAACTGGAGGACCCTGAGGCTTCCATTATATTTTTTTTTGTTTTAATCACCATGTAAGCTGATGTACTGTTTTGGCAGAAATCAAAGTTAATCAGTCATTTTAACTGCAAATGCAATTCTCTATTTACTCAAATGAATTTTGTAGTAAATGGTCTTGTAGTATTTATAGTTGATATGAAATAAGAGATAGGTAGAGAAGAGATCATTTCTCCAAACATTTCTGGCATAACTGTGACTTTCTGACTTATGAAATACCTACATAAAAACTTAGTCTATGTGTTGTGGCTGCTGTTGTCCACAGCTGTGTCAGAAGAATACCGTGTGACAGTGAAGGAGAGTTATTGTGCCCTAGAGGAGCTGGAGCCTGACAAGACCTACAAGGTGTGGGTGATGGCTGTCAACTATACAGGCTGCTCTCTGCCCAGTGAGAGACTCGCCTTCAGGACCGGTCAGTACATACACTGCAGCTGAAGTTACAACAATACAACAACTGTCTGATAAATTAAATTTTATTGGCATTGTGAAGTGAGTTTAGATTAAATAGTTTGCGTTCAATGGGAACTTGTCTTATATTACAGTATCTATATTTCTTGTGGCCCAGAATTTGTTTACTGATAGCTTGTTCTCTTCCGGGCAGCTCCATCGGTGCCAGTGATTGATACAGAGCGCTGTACTGTCATGTGGGATTCAGCCACGCTGCGGTGGACCTCAGCAAAACAGACTCCTGAAGAGAGTTACACCTTGGAGTACTGCCGCCAGTATGAACTGGAAGGAGAGGGGCTCAGGTAGGTGTTTGTTTTAACCAGACAGGTCCTGAAATGTTACATGGTTCTGACATGAAAATAAAAATATAAAGAGCTTCACTGATTTCATTTATGTACATTTATTTATGCAGGTCCATCTCAGGTATCAAAAGCTGTGACCAGAAGGTTCTCCTGCAGCCCAATGAGAATTATCTGTTTTACATCAAAGCTGTGAATGAGGCTGGAGCCAGCGAACAGAGCGAGGCTGCACTCATTTCCACCAAAGGTATTAAAACACACACTTAACCTCTCTTTGTTCTTCTGTGTGTGTAGCAATACACAAATAAATTTTCATATTCTTTTCCCTGGCCTGTTACTGTTTTCAGGGACGAGGTTCCACCTGCTGAAAGCTTCGGCTCACCCTGCTCTGGAGCTGTCAGTGGACCAGACCACCCTGCACTATTCTCGGGATGCACTTGAAAACACACCATCTACAGGCGAACAGTGAGTTTCAGTCAGCTCCAGCCACTCTTTGGACTCTTGTTTAATGAACATGCGTAAATCAGAGTTTGTTTGTTTTCTAGGTGTCCATCCATCCTGGGTGAGTTGTTGCAGACACATGGATATTACTACTGGGAGACCATAGTGTCAGGCAGCACAGCTTACAGGCTTGGGGTGACATACAGCACAGCCAACAGAAACAGCCCACTGGGAGAAAACAGCCTGTCATGGTGTTTGCAGTGTATCCCTACACCATCAGGGTATGCATAAATCACTTCCCCCTAATTTACACCACTTCACATCGCTGATGTGGTCTAAACTCTCCTTTCTTTGCTCTCTGTGTCCAGCTGCAGGTATCAGTTGCTCCACAATGACGTTCAGTCCAGTGTGTTTGTGATTGAGATTCCTGAACGAGTGGGTACCCTCCTGGATTACCAGCTTGGCCGTCTATCTTTCTACAATGCCCAAAGCGGTCAGCTGTTAGGCACCTTCTGGCAGCGTTTCACCCAGCCGTGCCACCCTGCTCTGGCCCTGGAGATGCCAGGCAGCCTGGAAGTCAGCATGGTGCTGGAGGTGCCAGAATTCACCAAAGACAGTTAGTTCTGCTAACTACTTCACACAATGTTTACAGTTCATGTTGGACATATATTTGATTTGAATGAGAAAAAAACAACTACTGAGAAAACTGCAGATATAACTGGACATAAAATGCACTAATATCCACAGTACAGACAGAAGACATTCTGTGTTTTTCATAAATTAATATAGTACTTGATAACATTTGTTTCTTTTGGTATCAGAAATTAAATTGTAAATATGAAAAACGGAGGCAGTGGAAATGAATGATGACTGTGTGAAATACAACTGGCTTGAAATGTAGTGCCTCAAATGTTTTTTCACAGGTGAGTGTCTTGTATTTTGTTTTGTCGAGGGAGAAGTGAAAATCATTTTGTGAATTTGACCATGACATACGTTTTTGTGACAGTTTTGTACTGTTCCATGATTGACTCGTTATTAGTTTTCTCCTCTCATTATTCGTATCGAAGTCAAACACTCACTGCATCATTACTGAACACAAGTAAATAGTTAAGACCATTTTTCAAAACAAACTTTAGACCCTGAGATACTGAAATATATACTGTGGCACTTTTAAACGTGTTTCATATTGTGAATTTGTGTAAATAACCTTTCTAATACTTTTATTTTGTTATGTGCGACTCACAGCCAGTGGAGATGAATTGTTTTTTTTCTTTCTCTGTCTTGTAAACTGATCTCTGAGCTGAATGAACATGTTTCCTTTTCTATGTGCACAAACTGGACTGATTAGCTTTCTTTCTATCTAGTACATTCACCACTAGAGGGCCTCAGTACTCCATTAGCTGCAACATTGGCTCAAAATCATCAAAAATGTAATTATGCTCTGTCCTATAAAGTGTGGACAAACTTTTACTATCTCTAAAGCAGCAGCGTATTGTCAAATAAAAAGAATCCTGAACAATAAATATTCAGTTAGTCTTGATAAACCAAACAACCATCACTGGTATATACAGAAATCAAATATATTTCCAGCAAAGCTTTCTGTTGTTTTTGTTTACCTTAAAATATCTTATTGACATGTGTTTTTCAGTTACTGCAATGTAATATAATGTACAATAATAATATTAATAATCTAAAAATGTGTGTAAACTTTGATACACAAATTAAACATGGGCAAAATGTGAGTTGAATGGGTTTAACTTGTATGACAAATGAAGGGACCGCAAGCTGAAACCAATCAAATTTCTGCTACCAGTCCTCCTAACAACTTCTGCAAAATCTATCATGCGCTTAAACTTTCACACTGCTCTTTATGGCTTACAGCTACTGTAGATACGGGAACCAGACACCTCACTGACAAAGATTTATGGGTCTCAAGAGAACATCTCACAATTATTACGTTAGTAATTTTCCAGACACTCATACCTTTTTCCCTTCATCTCTAACACCTTTCCTCATTTCTGGGGAAACGGAGAGAGACAGAAAGAAAGAAAGAAAGAAAGAAAGAAAGAAAGAAAGAAAGAAAGAAAGAAAGAAAGAAAGAAGAGGAGTGTGTCGCAAACACATGCACACCATCAGGGAACAGCTGCTGGCTTCCATGTGATCTGTTGGACTGGAAGGAAAGCTCTTTGAAAGGTGACAGCCTCGTTTTACTGGAACTACTATTCACTGACTTCCTGCAGTGGATATCAGTGGGTTGGGAAGTTGGAACAAATTTTATTGTAGCTGAACTTGGGATGAATTTGTTTTTATTACAATGGAAAGTTAAGAGCCTTGGGGCTTTTTTTTTTTTTTTTAATACCTCTTTAACATAGACTTCTTTGACACTAATTCACATGATTTATTTGACAAACATTTTTCTAACCCAGAAAAATAGAAGAAGCATTTTAGAAAAAAAAAATCACAAAAGATATTTATTTTAGCACAAAATTGACAACAGATCCAAATGTGCTATTTATTTCTCTTTACCGCACCTATTAAACAGCCAGCCAAGAGAAGCCTCAGCAGGAGTCTTTCCTCACGTGACTGATGACTTCAACAATATCTGATGTCAAGTATGCATCATACCCTTTCAGCTTCGTTACTCTCTTTTTTCCATGTCTAGGGCCAAAACCAAACAAAGGGCTCTTTATACTCCCAACATCTAAACAACTGTTCTCACAATCAAGAGAGATCTGAAATCTTAAATTATTACTAAAAATAGAGAAAATGGAGCCTGACTAATATACACTACTCACAAAAAGTTAGGGGTATTCGATTTTCGGGTGAAATTTATGGAAAATGAAAAAATGTTCATGAAAATGTGATATATCATGAAAGTATGGCATTTAAGTGAAAGCATGCAATGGTAATTTCCTCATCTCAAACAATTTATTGAAACAACAGTGGCAGGTATACCAAAACAAAAAAATGTCAATGTCTGAGTAACTTGTCATGTGTCCTTGAGCATCAATTACAGCAGAGCAGTTGGACATTCAAAAGTTTAGAGAAGATCAAAATAAGTTTAATTAATTAAGGGCATCTTAGGTGCATTCTGAAATTTCATCCGAAACCTGAATATCCCTGACTTTTTGTGAGTAGTGTATATCAGTTAGCTGATATTGCATATCATATCCACATGGGAAAAAAAATCTGTCAGACTCTAAACAAGTCACCAAATAGCTCGCCTTTCTAAAAAGAGACAAAGAAAAAAGACAATGGTCGTGGTTAGATTATTATATTTGTATTTCAATAATATGAAGACAGTTGTTACCAACCACCCCCAGAAAATGAACTTTAACACAAATGACAAAAGGTAATTTATGACAATGTATCAAAATTATGAAGGAGACTGTAATCATTTTGACAATTGTGCAAAGACACCAGCAGTCAGGAAGGCACACCGCACCCATATGGTCCTCAACATGTAACTGGCAGCACACACACACCTCAATGAACACATTTGTTTCAGGACGTGATGCTTTATAGTGTTTTTTTTTTTGGAAGTTGCAAGAGTCCAAGTATCTTTTCAAATAAAAATACTTTTAGACTCAGACATAGAGAGAATGAATCACACTGAGACACAGTGCAGAAACATGTGAGCTGTGAGGATATTAGAGAACATGACGGTACAAAACAAAATTGGTGGCAACTCATTTCAAAGTCCAATTTCAGTTTTAGAAATCCAGACAGCAGAAATAGAGCACAAAAAAAAGGCAGCTAATGAGACATTCCCAAATGGGACAGACACTTATTTTTAACAAGGTGACATTTAAATAGGCACAGCAAATCATAACACAGCAGATCAAAATCAAAACAAAGTTAATGTTGTACAAAAAATGGTTCATTAAAACCACAGGCAAACAACAGAAGTGAGTGGACTGTTAATGTCAGAGAATGTCATGAACAAAAGACACACCAGTTTCTGATAGTCCTTGGGGAAACACGCACAAACACACAGTAGTCCCACATACTTTGCATGAATAAGTTAATAGAGTGTGTAAGGCCTTTCCTTCCATTACCTCAGTGTATCGATTGTGAATAAGCCCTATAAGAGGAAACCACCAGATAAAACTTCATTGTTTGCAATGATGAAACTATTTACAGCTATACAAAGCAGTGGTCAGAGCAAAATAAAATAAGCAACTGGTTATTCTTGTAGTCATGATTACATACATACTGTACATTACATGAATTCAAATGTTATTAGAGTTTATCTATTTTTTTACAATGATGTGAGGAAGGAAGGATCTGAAATCCTCTATGATAAAATAGATTTATAAACTGGAGACTAGCAAGTTGAGTTATTTCAATATCAATATGACATTTTCCAAGTAACTGCGGATGAAAGATGGAAAATTGAATTCAAACACTTTCTCACAGAAAGTGAGAAAGTGTTAGTGGCCCGCTCAAAGATCAAACAGTGTCACTTCTTTCCCCGCTGGACTTTCATTTCATTCTGTTTTCCCTCTGAACTTTCTGTGTCTTTCTCATTGCACTCCACTTCATAGCATTCCATCCTTAACCACATACATGCGCTCAACCTTTTTAAAAAACCTCACACATGCACTTTTCCTTCGCTTTCAAAGTGACATCTTTGAAATCCATCAGCATTATCTTGCTTTAAAATAGTCTCTTTTATAATTACATAGCCATTCTTCCATTCGTTATTTGCCGCTCAAGTTATAGTTCAGCTGGATGACAATTTTTTTTAAAAATCAGGATGGTGAGTCAGATTCAGAACTGCACCTTTCATCTACAGGCTGTTCTTCCTCCATCTCTAAGGCTGGATCAGGGTTGACAGGTTAGGGGTCAAGCAGGAGTTGAGCTCTTCTCACTGGCCAGACTGGGTTTGGGGTCTGGTCTGTGGGGTTTGTGCTGAGGGCTGCTGCGAAGGTTGTCATCCATCTATGGTACAGGAAATAAAGTTTAGTCTGAGCATACATGCACAAGCAGGAAATTATATGATGATGATGATTCACTAAGAAACACTATATATAGTTTACAGCATAGACTGTACCTGCCAAGTGCAACCATGAAACCATGCAAAGAAGATAAAAGGAAAGCAGAAGCACCTTCTCTATCAAGTTGGACTCTTTATTTACAAGCTGTGTTAGTTTCTGGAGGTTGGCATCCATTGTTTCCTGAACAAGTGGGGGAGGACCTGGAGAGAAATGATGGAGACATCCACAGAAGAAGAAGGAGATAGCATAGAGTCAGTGGAAGAGGAACGGTGTTAGTTAATAAGCACACAGTGAAATAAAGATGCGAGAAGAAGGAAAATGCTGATGATGTTAGTTGTTTTGTGTCCTTGGTCAGTTTCCCCACATCTTTGTGTGCAGATTGCAAAGAGTGTGAATATTTCCAGTGTGTGCAGTGATCTTACAAGGATGGTCCGAGCTGAAGTAGACTGCGAGGATGTTGTCACAAAAGCGTGTGACATTATCCAGCTGTCTGAGGTGGCTCTGCAGAGGGCTGCTGGGGAGTCCAGCTTTATAAAGTGGAGCCACAAAACCAAACACAAAGGCGTCCAGACTTGTCGGCCTACAAACAGAAACAAATGTTCTCAAGAATAAACTTAGGTGTACACAGAGACAAGCGATATGAGACATCAAAAGTAGTTTTACTCATATTGTCAGAGAGTTTTATATGTTTAACGTTGAACTCACGAGTTGCCAAAGAAGTAGTTTTCTGTTCCCAGTCTGTAGGAGAGGAGATTCAGGCACTCTTTAGCATCGCTGTAGATCTAAAGCAGACAGTGAGAAAGATTTATAGTTGTGAAAAAGAAAACTTTGCAGTCACAACTATATAAAGTTGACACAGACTTGACACAACATGTGACTGATACAATCAATATTTACCTTTCCCTCCACCTCAGTGATTCTGTGTAGCGGCGCCTCTCCTTTGGTCAGAAGGATGCGGGAGAGGGCGATGTTGGCATGGCGAGGAGGGACGAGAAAGTTGAGAGGGAACGGCGAGCGTGAAGCAAACCACGGCCGTGTCAGATTGGCATAGTTTTCTGCGTCAACCCAGAAAGTGTGCAACTATGGGACACAAAGTATCACTTTAAATATCAGCAGGACTCAAAGATTAGTTCTTGCCAAGTAATGAACAGAAAAGAGATGGTTTTACAAGAGCTGGTCGTAGTTTCTCTTCAAGCAGAGCAATGTATGCCATGGTGTCTGCTCCTTGTCTTGCTGACAGCTCAAAGTCTGCATTAAACCTCTGAAACAAAGAAACATCACAAATTATACAGCAGATCCACTGACTCTGCAGCATTTGGATACATATTAACCAGGTGATGAGCAGTGAGCAGCCTTGGCATACGCTCTTACCTGTTTTCTCAAGAAGTTGACAATCGGTGTAGGTTCTTGAACTGCAGAGTCTCCACAAAGCAACTCTGGGACAGTGGCTGCAAGAAGAATGACAGAGAAAAGATATATTACGACTCAAGACCTTTTCTGATACGTACACAAAATGTTCAAGACTGCAGCAAAAATAAAAGTATTAGAGCTGTGAAGTTGTCTGTGGTTTTAGGTGTGCACACTCTGGTCTGTATTGTGTCATTTTCAAGAGCATGAAGGCAGCAACTGTATATACTTAACAAATATTTAAAACATGATCCATATAATTCTCAGTCCGCCACATATGTACATTTATCAAGCAATCCCCATGTGGTGTCCAGACCACAACATTGTGAATTCTAGTTTATAGGAAGCTGCAGCCCACCTGTTAGAGTTTTCCATGTCCAGTCGACGGGAGAAACTGTGACTTTTGCCCCAGCAAACTTTGTGTATGCCTGAAAAAAGACGGCAGTTATTGAATTCGTGATTTAAAAGTCTGTCGTACATTTTATGCTGGAACTATTGATCCAAATGCAAAAGCACTTCAGGGGGAAAACTTCCTGAGCTGTATACAGCCCCAGTGTAGGACTGCCTTCGATTAAGGCTCGGTTTAGTATGATATCAATCACATAATAAAGCTGAATGCTTGCTGCACCCTCTGTAGGAATGTGGCACTGACTTTAAACACCAGATCTTGCACGAGGGATCACTATGACTACACAGCTGACCTGAAACAGTATAATTTACAGAAAGAGGAAAAGCTATCATATTTAATTTAATTTAATGAATTAAATAGATAGCATGCATGTCATCCTGGTCAGAAAATTAGTCAGTGTCACCTTGTGGCAAGAGTTGTAATTGCATGTATTCATTGAGAGACAACAACACGATTAAACAGCCTGCAAACAACTCAATAATCATTTCCTGATGGGGACATTACTGCTGCGGACACTGTCAATAACTAACTGTGGAGAGAGAGAGAGGAAAATACTGACATGAATTCAAATCGGAGGCTGCACAAGCTGACCTTGAAGGACTACATTTGTATTTTATCAGCTATGACAGTGACTTGTGACAGGAAGCACACACCCTGCAGTCACTGTTTGTTCTTCTGCAGTTGGGCGAGCATGAAATTCAACCAGAGATATTAATTTCTATCATGCACACCGAGCCTAACATGAGCAGCCTGCATGCAAACTGCAGTTAGGTGGGTTAGCACGGAAGCTAAGCAGAGACACACAGAGAGAGAGAAGACGCAGAGAGAAACCCGGAGAGGAAACCTGTCGTCTTAAAGCGTGGACCTGAATATAATGCACGGGTTTTATTTATTGCATGCAGACGGTAACATTACCAGAACTATGAGGGACTCGGTGTGGACAGAAGGCAAACCCCAGTCTCCTCCCCAGCATCTCAGCTCCATGGCAGCCGCCATGTTTTGATTCATGCAAAGGGCTGGTGACGTCACGACGTACCTGACATATCAGAGCCTGCAGAGGTGAAGAAATATTAAAGATAACCTGCAGAGGTGAAGAAATATTAAAGATAACCTGCAGAGGTGAAGAAATATTAAAGATAACCTGCAATTTGTGCACACAAGATAAAAAATAAAAAATAAAATGAAAAATAACCTTTTGGGACATTATGGGCTCTGTACATTTATGTTGACATGAAATAATAATAATGTGACATGGATGTGAAAAATTCATGCAAAGAGTCTCTGATGTTACGGGAATTTTTAAAGAAAACCCCTTGAATAAGGAAGACTGGATACAAAGTATCAAAGTTTAAGTTGAATTTATTATTCTTGTACAAGAAGGAGTGTTTAACAGTGCAACACACAAAAGGGGTTACAGAGAAAAGGCTCCTTGAGGAGCTCTAACACTTGGTTCTTATACATTTTTTAAAATGGGCTGTCTCAGACACCTCACTGATAATTTCCTTTTTTGGTTTTCTGCTCAGCAATGAACATTATGTTCAGGGCCTGTCTCTCATGTCCCTGTCTCTCCTTGAACCACTGATCTACAATTATCTCTCCCTGCCATCCTCAGTAAAACACAGGCCAACTAAGGGAAGTGCACGAGACATGCAAAAAACAGGAAACATGCACATTATATGAGTTCAAACATCTTAACAGACTTATTTCATTCAGCTATTATTAGTCAATCCCTGTAAAAACTCATTAGGTGTTCAGATTTTGTTCAGATAATGCTTTGCATCACTTTAAAGGTCATAAAAATGGTAATTAATGGTGAAGTAATCATGAAAGAATTAAACCGTTCCTGCAACAACTCAGTATGACGCACCTTTATGAGAGGGGGCACAAAAATAGTAAAACGAGTAAAACAACGAATAAAGAATTTAAAAACATATGACAACATGGATATAAGGAGGGATAAATGCCTGTGAATTGGTTTATTTTAGTTGACATCATTACTGTGATTTGATGTAAAATTCACGCTCCAAATGCAAACCAATAGCTTACCTCATTTCTAATTAAAGATATTACTGTTAATGGCTATCACCCCTTCACTTGTAATCAAAGAAAATGAATGTGGAACGCGTTCATCTGTAAAAATCTTCTGTAATAAAATGTAGCTACCTAAAAACACAAAGAGTTCCTATTATCTGCAGCACAGTATCCAAAATAAACAACACAGCAGTATGTAGATCCTGCAATCCTTATTGTAAGCCTCCATTTATACTGAGACTGACTCACTATATAGCAAGAATGGAGAAAGTGATGATTTCATTTTTGATTTCCACATAAATGTCAAATAGTAATTTCCATTTTACTTGTTTACTGCAACAATAGCAGGATGTCTGCCCCTGGGCTTATAGTCAGACTGTTGAAGGCTGCCAGGTGTTTGGTCAGAGACCAGACAGTCAGACACAGACGGATGCACGGTGATAATGCACCAAGGGATGGTAAATGTCTCTCCTTGGCTCGGACGTGCAGGACGAGATGTTGAAATGTACTTGAGGTTAGTAGAGAAAGCTTTAAGACGAGTACCAGACATCTATCATGAAATGTTTCCAGGGTCCCAAGTCGAGCCCTCTTTGTCCTTCCTTCTCCACATTCTCAACAGATGGAATTAAGAACGGGTTTGCAAAGGCATGTAGAGCAAGTTTAATTAAATTAAATTAACATCTGGCATACAGTTTCGACTGGCTTACTGGAGATGAACTAGGAGATCAAATCCACATCTATGACACAGGTTCATGATGTTCATCAAAACAGCCAGCTGGAATCAGGTTTTCCTCCCCTAAGACCACAATCCATTTCAGACATTTTTTAGAGTTGGCTCACTACACAGCCTGATTTAGAGGACTTTTTACGGTATTATATGACAAATCCCCAAATGACTAAAGATGCAAGGGCTTAAGGAATAAAATCTTTATCTCGACTCTAAATAAAATAGGGTTATAAATACATAAAAAACCTTCACATTTAGCTCATACTTTTTAGAATAAAATACTATGTATAAAACTTTGTTTACACAATTTCTAGCATGTAGTAGTACTTCTAAAAATATAAATTTTATAATTTTATAAAACTATAGTAGTAAGGGACTGGGAGGCACTCCCAGAAACTTAAAATAGTTCCTTGACTGTGCCACTTTCGTAAGTACAAAGACACTCCCCTTTGCTTTAAAAGCTGTGGCTGTGGCAACAAAACCATCTCACCTCTGCTGAGATTTTACTGCATCATCTGGATTTTTCCGTCATACTGTTGGACCATTGCGTTAAAATAGATTATTTATCTGTGACACTCTCATCAATCCACAAGAGGAAAACTCAGTTCTTTCTTCAGAGGCACAGCTTCTCCTGAGGAGTGTCCAATACTGAAGCAGTGATGATGGGTGTGTGGGCCAGAGCAGTGGCTTTGTTTTTAGTGCTGCAGCAGCTGGTGGTCACTGTCACAGCTCAAGGCATTGGTAAGTACTCTTCACCATCCACACCACATGTGTCTTTAGATCAGCACATGTTAAAGACTTTCTGTTTCAGTAACTCTCTTTTCCAGTTATGAATGCATAACAATCTGATGCCTTTCTTACAACTTCTAATGCCCAGCAAGTTACAAATAACAAACGTGACTCTGTTGATTTGGTTGGCATGAAGCTGACTTTTTGGTAGCTTGCAGAATTTGACTTCTGGGATCTAGTAACAGTCTGACCTAAATATGGCCAGTCTTTGATGGTGAAACAACACTAACTTCCATCTGAAAAAGTGCACATGAAAACTTTTTCCATACAATTTCCTGTCACTTTGTATTATTCTTGAATTCAGCTAATGGGCTGTGTGCAACTCTTCTTGTGTATATGTGTGGATGTGTCTGTGTGTGAGGCAGCGGGTTGGTTCCAGTGGAAAGAGTTTACTGCTGCTCCCTTCTGCAACTCCAGTCTATCACTCTATAAAACACAGCGGGATCTAAACATGAACGTGCACTTGCGCACACACATACAGATGCACTGTCACACATAATAAAGTCCCATAGTGCACTGACTCAGCAGTAGCAATCCACAGTACACTGCGTACCATAGCCATTAAGACACAAACTCAGAAAACTCCTCATTAATATTGACAAAATAGAAAGTCAGCACCAGACTACCAGTGTGCCAGATGGAGTGCTTAATATTCTCTAAGCTGCACACTTCTAAATGAGCACTACACTGTATGTTTTTCCTACTGTCTGTGTTAATCTAAGCCCTTTCTCTGGACTTATTTGTAACAGTTATTGCACAGTGCATCTAGAGCAGTGTAATATGGCTTTTTAACAATCCTCTCCTGTGTTAGTCTACGACCTGCTGAACTCTCCAGACTGCCTGCCAGACTTGCTCCAAGGAAGCTTGAAGAACAAAGGGCGAGATGAGGCTTTCCTCCTCTCTTCCTTCAGGCTTCACAACAAGGCCCCCACCTCCCTCTACAGCGTCATCAACCCCAAAGACAACACCAAGTACCTGGAACTCAGCGTGCAGGCCAAACTGAGCAAGAGTGAGTTATTATACTGACACTACAGACTACATTACCTGTTTTAACTTGTGTTCCCCCTGCATTTTATCTGTCTGTGTTTCCCCTCTTCTCTCTTTGATTCTCACTTCTCTCCATCTCTAGTGACCGTTCGTTACCAAAAGACTGATGGCAGATTTGGCACAACCAGTTTCAACCACGCCTCCCTGGCTGATGGTCAGGAACACCATGTGATACTACATGCCATTGGCCTACAGCGTGGTCCACCTCGCCTCAATATCTATATAGACTGCAGACTGGTGCACACTTTAGATGATCTGCCAGCTGCATTTGGGTCACTCCCACCTGGTCCCAACAAGGTGGCGCTTAGGACCCTGCAGTCAATGAGACAGGTGAATAAGTTGTTCAGAATAATGATAAATTTCAAGAGATATGCTGCATAGAAACATGAATAGTTAAGTCCAAACATTGCAGCATATTATGAATACTGTTTGAGGAGTGCAATAACTTGAAATCATTTAATTTCCCTCTGTCTTCTAATCCTTTTTAAGGATGAACTGACAGACTTGAAGCTGGTGATAGAGGACACCATAGACAATGTGGCCACTCTGCAGGACTGTAGCGAGGACCAGGTTGAATCTGTGCAGCTGCTGGGTGAGAACACATGACTGTCACATACTGTCGACACATGACGAGAACACGCTGACTGTCTGATCTTACTATGACAAGCACACGCTAATTCTGATTTGTGAAATTCCTTCAGGTATCCAAGGAGGCAGGACAATACATGACCAGGCCACAATGTGGGAGCTGAAGAGCATGATATCGGAGATGAAGGAGCTGCTACAACAGCAGGTAAACTATTCTGTGTTCCTCGTGATTTGTACACACCAGTATTTCAACATTAGTTATAACACAGTCCAATCATTTTGATAATGTTGTTTGCCACCTTTATGGTTCCTTTTTAAAACCTGGTTGATGCTGAGATGACATCAAAAGTCTAGTTTGTAAGATTTAGAGGACTATTTACAGAATATGTCAGAAATTAAATGTATAAATATGTTTTCACTAAAGTTTAATCGCCTGAATTAAGAGTTGTTATGTTTTTATTACCTTAGAATTAACCTTTTATATGTTTCAGACCCGGCAGATAGTGCTCCACGTTGTACTGCTATGTTTCCACAATAGCCCACAACACTAAATTAAACTAAACACTTGCTTTAGACAAGGCCAACATAGTTACTCCCTCACACTAAGAAGGACAGGGTGAACCAAGGGGATTGCAATCTGCAAACTACACTGCTAAATGTCACTAAATCCTAAACACTGCTCCTTAAGACGACTTACCTACTTTTAAAAGTGAAAGAATGTGAGCTGATTCACATACTCTCTTTGGACTCTTTCTCCTTGGATACGATCGGTTTTGCAATAAAATCTGCAGTTTGTTGTGAAAAGTGAGAATCCAGACTGTGAGGTCCTGCCGATTTTCTGGAGTTCTCCTGTTTCAAGACTTTATGTAACCTCAGTGACAGAGAGTTGAATAAAAGCGAGCGGCAAAGAGAAGTGGATGATTTCAGATGATCATTTAAAGCGAAAGATTTGTTAGAAGATAAGGCATCAAACAGGGAGCCTGAGGCGATAAAATGCTTGTTATAGAGTTCAGCATCTCAGACTTGTCAGACACACTGAGAGAATCCTTTATGTGAGGAAGCAGATCACTGGTGCTTACTTTAACAGACACACATTTTAGAGCTTTTTAAAACTTCTCAGTCTCATTCACATTTTCACTTATCTGAAAATATAAAATTCTGACTGCCTCTGTTCATATAAGCTGTAAAGTCTATCCTGATTAACACTTCTACACTCACTCTGTCTTCTGATTAAGATTAAGGAGACAAATTATCTGAGGAATACCATCGCAGAGTGTCTTGCCTGTGGTAAGCAGTCCAAAAACTATGATCAGACACAGTATTTAGACACTAATGTTATAAGTGACATTTCAACAAGGTGTTCTCAAATCTGGCTATGTGTGCCCATAGGTCTTGGAGGCAGTCCAACCAACCCAGCTCCAGATCCAAGTCCTGGCAAAGTTATTATGCAGCCTCAGCCTCTGACTCAGTGCCCAGCTGGGACCTGTTTCAGACAGAACATGTGCATTCGTACAGAGACAGGTTTCCAGTGTGCCCCCTGTCCAGATGGATATACAGGAGATGGGATACAATGTGACGACGTGGATGAGGTAGGGATTACAATGTTCCTCAGTGTGCACGTGTAGGTGAGAGTAGCACAAGTTAACATTTGATCATCTTCTGCTTTTTGTGTGTTTTAGTGCCAGTTTAACCCATGCTTCCCTGGTGTTCGGTGTATAAACACTGCTCCTGGTTTTCGCTGTGGGCAGTGCCCTCTGGGATACACTGGACCAGAGATAAATGGAGTGGGAGTGAACTATGCTAAGTCACACAAACAGGTACAATCCACATCAATTCTGTTGTGTTTACCTGTGCCTGTCGACAGAATATGAATCCATTTCTCTTTATTTCATCAGGTGTGTGAGGATATAGATGAGTGTTTGCACCCGCCTGAGAATGGAGGTTGCACTGCCAACTCGCACTGCCACAACACTATAGTAAGACAACTGGGACTGGTGTATGGCTCACTCTTATAGCAAAAGGCCCTAGTTTGGTTTCTGACTCTGTAATGTCCTCATCAGGGCTCCTTCCGCTGTGGAGGGTGTAAAAGCGGTTTCACAGGTGACCAGGTGGGAGGTTGCCATGGCACCAGGCTTTGCCCCAATGGTCAACCCAACCCCTGTGACATCAATGCGGAGTGTGTTGTAGCAAGAGACGGCAGCATTAGCTGTGTGGTAAGGATTGAGACATCAAATTGAGCTTTATGAATCATAAATGTGAATCACTAAGTGTTCCACATTTCCCTTTTTCCTCCTTCTTTTTCCTTGTTAGTGTGGCATTGGTTGGGCAGGTAATGGCTATGTGTGTGGAAAGGACACAGATATTGACGCATATCCTGACAACAAGCTCCAGTGCAGAGACAACCACTGTAAAAAGGTACTCATGTCAACACCGACTACTGATTCATGGTGGTATTAAAAATTAATGGTGCGTGTGTGTTTTGCTGTGTTGTTTCCAGGATAACTGTGTGTTTGTGCCAAACTCCGGCCAAGAGGACGCAGACAGGGATGGGTTGGGTGACTCCTGTGATGATGATGCAGACAGTGATGGAATTGCTAACATAGATGTAGGTAACTGTAACTCCACAGGACCAGCAATGAACTCTCATAGATTTTTATGGGCTTTAATATTGTATGAACAGGAATTGAACTCTCACTGAGCCCATGCACTATGCAGTAAACCTTATTTGCCTGTCCCAGGACAATTGCTGGCTCGTTCCTAATGTGGACCAAAGGAACAGTGATAAGGATGTCCATGGCGATGCCTGTGACAACTGCAGGATGGTTGAAAACCCCACACAGAAGGATACAGATCAAGACGGACTGGGAGATGAATGTGATGATGATATGGATGGGGACGGTAAGTGTGTTTATTTAACAAATAATCAAATAATTATTATAGTCACGTAGTTTGATGATTGCTGTGCATCTCCGTGTGTAATTAAAGGGACACAGTACTTGGTCACAGTGGCTGAGAAGGTTGGACATTCATTAATGTGGTAGTAACTGGACCATTACTGATTTTATTGCATCATTTAGAGGTAATAAAGTTAGGAACACATTGTGAAACCTAATGGCT
The DNA here is from genome assembly GCF_000972845.2 of Larimichthys crocea. Taxonomy (NCBI): domain Eukaryota; kingdom Metazoa; phylum Chordata; class Actinopteri; family Sciaenidae; genus Larimichthys; species Larimichthys crocea. The sequence goes on from NC_040013.1 coordinate 27,618,063, forward strand.
GATAATCACATTAAAAAACTACCGCGTCTGTGAGGGTTATCCAAACCACAGACTGCCTGGACCAGACTGTCTAGACAAGAATACAACCTTTACCACCCTGTTTGGTGGAAAGCGACGACTGGCAACACTTTATCTATTCAAAACACCCTGGTCTTTGTTTTGTTTCTGTTTCCAAGTCACATCCTCTACCAGTTAGATCATTGGTTTTCAGGGAAACAGCTCAAGCGTGATAAAAAAAAAAAAGTGGTGTTAAATGTTAAAGTCTCACAATCTTTTCTCACATACTTCATTGGATTGCCCTTTTAGAACACATCTCATTTGTTCCACTGGAAACACAGCTTTAACTTCTTGCCTTTGTGTGTGCCTGCATGTTTACATTTATATGCTTACGCATTTTGCATGTTTTGACTCTGGTTTAGTGACCCTTGTTCATTCATTTTTGGCAGAGCTCCGACCTCTTGATCATTTGGTTATGTCTTTAACTCCAAGGCTGGATTGCTAAGCGCTTGGTCATGTCTGTCTCCTCCCAAAAAGCATTTTTCCACGGTAAGCCTTCGCCAGGCATTGAAGGCCACTGGAAACTATTTCACCTTCGTCTTAAACAAACACTGCCATCTGGTGATGAATTTGACAGACTGTGTCTGTGGGCTGCGTTCTGTCGTGCTTCTTTTTTTTTTCTTTTCCTGTCAGTGTTTTTACACATGAGGCAGAAATTAACATGCCGAAGTGTTTATGTTTTCAGGCCTAAAGAATATTCTTGACAACTGCCAGGGGGTCCCCAACCCAGACCAAAAAGACAGAGACAACGATGGGGTGGGAGATGCTTGTGATAGCTGCCCTGATATGGTCAACCCTAACCAGGTAACAAACTAAACAACAACCTGAAAAAAATTGGAATCTGCTGCCATTACTCTGCCCAGCAGTTTGTTTTGTCTACCTGCAGTCTGACTCAGATGATGACCTTGTAGGAGATACCTGTGACGACAACATAGACAGGTAGAGCCCACTGTCATGACATGTGATATGAATGTATATAAAGCTTTGCCAGTTTGTTTTACCTTCATCACCTCCCTTTTTGTCAGTGACGGTGACGGCCACCAGAACACAAAGGACAACTGTCCCAAAATTATCAACTCCTCACAGCTGGACACTGACAAGGATGGAATGGTTTTAAACTATCTCTTCCTTCATGCTTAACTTCATTTACACCACATAGATGCCTCTGTGTTTACACTCATCCAAATGTGCTATTTTATCTTGACAGGGAGATGAGTGTGATGACGATGACGATAATGACGGCATCCTGGACACAGATGACAACTGCCGACTAGTTGCCAACTCAGACCAAAAGGACACAGATAGTTAGTATCACTTCATGTTTGTTTCTGGGTGTGTACAGGCATGTGTGGTTCCTAAACAGTGTCCTCTATTTCAGACAACGGAGTGGGAGACGCATGTGAAGGAGACTTTGACAAAGACAATGTCATCGACATAATCGATCACTGCCCCGAGAATGCTGAGGTCACCCTGACCGACTTCAGAGCCTATCAGACTGTAGTGCTGGACCCAGAGGGGGACTCTCAGATTGACCCCAACTGGGTTGTCCTCAATCAGGTAAAGCAAGCCAAAGTTCAGTCTATGCTCCTATACGACACAGTAACATTTAATCACGTCCTCATTTTAAGCCACATAAAACTACATATATCTTATATAAGATCTTATTTGTTCTGACAGGGCATGGAGATAGTACAGACCATGAACTCTGACCCTGGCCTTGCTGTAGGTAAGAACAGAATATCTTCATACTCATCCTCATCTGTTTTAACAAAAGAATATTTACCAGCTCCTTCAGTGATGTCAGCTTTCACCTTATATGCTCTCATCTGCAGGCTACACAGCGTTCAGCGGAGTTGACTTTGAGGGAACATTCCACGTGAACACAGTGACAGATGACGACTATGCTGGCTTCATCTTCGGCTACCAGGACTCCTCCTCCTTCTATGTGGTGATGTGGAAACAGACAGAACAAACATACTGGCAGGCTGCGCCCTTTAGAGCTGTTGCTGATCCAGGAATACAACTCAAGGTAATGGCTGTGTTTATATAACATTTCACAGTTTACTGGTTGTTCATACACTCACAAGCCGATGACACTGAGCTACCATGAAAGGTGCTTAGGAGTTCAGTGTCTGCCCACTTTCATCACCTTCGGTACCTGTTTTTCCCTAACCCTCTGTTATGCTCTTCTAGGTTGTGAAGTCTAAGACTGGTCCTGGTGAGTATCTGAGGAACTCCCTGTGGCACACAGGAGACACTCCCGAGCAGGTCCGTCTCCTGTGGAAGGACCCCAGGAATGTTGGCTGGAAGGACAAGGTCTCCTACCGCTGGTTCCTCCAGCACAGACCACAGGTTGGATACATCAGGTACAACACAGACACACACCAACACTCAGAGGCATATACACTCATACACTGTGAACTGATTAACTAATTTCACTTTGCACGTGAACAAGGGCTCGCTTCTTTGAGGGTTCTGAGCTGGTGGCGGACACAGAGATGATTATCGACACCAGCATGAGAGGCGGGAGACTGGGCGTGTTCTGCTTCTCTCAGGAAAATATCATCTGGTCCAATCTGAAGTACCGCTGCAACGGTGAGTGTCTGCAAATTAACAACAGTCCAGTCAGCTACATGAAGTGTTGATATTATTATGAGTTACTTTTTCTTTCTCATCACTACAGACACTATTCCTGCTGACTACCGGGATCTCAATGCCCAGCACACACAGTGAAGTCAGAGAAGGGGGGCGATCCATCAAGGAAACAACTTGAGTCCTGTTGAATATGTGGATGAAAAGAGCAGAGCTGCACTGCTGAGAACAGAAGCAGCGGACATGAGTTAGAGAAAGATGAATGTTAGAGTGAACATGACAGTTTTGGTAAAAGACTGGACTTGATTGTATTTTTAACAAGTGAGAGGATCTTAGGAAAACATAACATTGGGCATTATATACTTTAATTCAGTGTAACTGAATTTAGTACGTTCTTGTATAAATCATCAACTGGGTTCTTTGTATGTCAATGAAATATCATCTGTGATTTTATCAGTATTTTATGAGTACTGTTTAAGATGCAGTCCTGTTTTTGAATATATTGTAAGTACAATAAAATTCTGAGCATTTCATAAAATCAAACAGGTTCTATCTCAATTTTTTTCATGAGATCATTGTGTGTTATTTATCTGTAGAAAGGAAAACTACATGGCAAATAAAGACACCACATGGCGTTCAATGGATGTTTTATTCAAAGAGTTTGAACAATGTGAACTGCATGGCACCCACATCTCTGTATTTCAAACATACCACTTGGATCTGATTTAAGATTCTTTTGTAGATTGGTATCAAAGCTGCAGAGCACCATTTAATTTCTACATTCATACCAATAGTTAAAATGCAGAGGGTATGCAAAAGAAGACACGTCACAAGACAATGTGCAGGTATATTGAGCATGAATTCAAACAAAACTTGCCACAGATCACAGAAGTTTAGCCAAAATGTACATATAAGTTAAACATGTTAGGAATACGATAAAGACAAAAGAGGAACATACTGATTTATTGATGATGAATGAGGAAATGAAATGACTTGCAGTTGACAATGTGCAGTATTCTTATACAAAAACATATATATATGTTACCCATGTAACAAACAGGTGAAGGTCTTTGTATGAAATTTAATTCGGCAGTAAACTCAACATCCAGTGTTGAATAACTCACTAATAAAAGTACTCATGCTATCTTATTCTGATCACCAATATGAACTGACGTGACAAAGACAAAGGTCTTTATAACTGTACAGAAAACAGCTGATTTAAGTGTCTGTTAAGTGTCATGCAAATACATAATGTTCTCCGTTATGCTTTTCTCTGTAACTGACCAAACAATCTGACAGAGTACTTTGTTGTTTTCTGACATCTACCTTTGGCAAACGTTCCCCCATCTATGTCACTGCAGCTCTTCCAGAGAGGCGGCACTCCACTAACGTCACTATTACGTAAGGCAGGGTGATTGAAAAAGCACTGCCCTGTACATCAACGACTGGAAATGTTGTACAAATGACGTGGATTTTTCCTAAGAAAAGATCTGGCTCAAAGGGAGCACTGACATTAATAAAGTCTGAAACATTATACTTGTGATCTAACTGGAAACTTCACAACACTGGGTGTCTATAATATCGAAAAAGAGCTTGTTCTGTTGCATAGAAAACTATTACAAAAGGGCGCAACATAACCAAGCATGAACATGTACAGCTTACATTTGAGCCTGAGAGATGAATTTTTAAACAAAGTCGGGGACAAATCTAACTCAATTTACACCACTTTCCTTCACAACATGACTTATGATTACTAGAGACATAAATAAATACAATTTCTCTTGTAACATCTCGAACCTGGAATAAATTTGTCCCTAGACTTTGCTACAATTTTATTTGTCCAATTGTACAGAACTGAAATGCCTGGCTGAGAGTAAAAGCGACAAGAAAAACGGACATACAAAGGAAATACTTACAAAATAGACTTTCAAATTTGAAATTATTTAGGAATCTACAGGTGCTGGATGCTTCGGATGTTTCACAATGTAACTCAAGTCCCATGATTCTTTATGTAATTACAAATCTGTAAGTAATACAAAACTGCAGGAGTAAGTGGTAGTACAAGATAAAAAAAATTACCATCAAGGTATTAACAGCTTAAAATTGTAAAACAAAGTAAAAGAAACACTAGCATATAAAACAAAAGGCAACAGATAATCCTCCATTTCAAATGCTGAGGGTAGTATAGGGTTGTGTTTCAGGGTAAAGAAGGGGGGTTTTGGTGGTCCCTTGGCTCAGCATGAGAGCTTCTGCCCAGCCACGTTGCAAGAATCAGAGTAACCTGACTAGCATAGTGATGTGAGTCCTAGGCTTCAAAGCGTTTCGGGCAGACCATAGGAGCGATGAGGGTCCACATGTAGAGGATGAGACAGACCCAGCAGGAGGCCATCTTGATCCAGAACACTGACCAGCTGCCATCCAACAGTTTCTCAATCTTATGGTTATCATAACTGCAAGAAAAACATACGCACACAGTGAGAGAACTGACCAAAAGACACAAAGAAGGACTGATCCTCAATTAACAATCTCAAACCTGCAACAACTTTTTTTTTGCCACTTGACAAGATGATGCAGCAGCTTTTTTAAGTTGACATAGCAGGTTTGTTTGCAAAGAGATGACAGTGTATACACACGGCTGATATGAAGCAACATTAGTCAGTGTAAGTCAAATATTTACACTGTTTTTAGCTCTGTTTTGTTCTACAGCATTTCTACCGCCTGCACGAACAAAGTAATGAGGTAGATGGTGATAAAGCTCGATAATACTGAGGGGAATCTTTAAAAAATCAGGCGATACGTTATGAGCCTTTTACACAATCATTTGATCAATTGTTATTATATGAATATTAATTATAGCCACTTTAAACCAATTAAGACTATACTAGCAATCTTCAGTAAGATAAAGTTTAACTCAGACATTATCAACTGTCATAGCAGGAAAAGCAGAGATTTAACTAATATTTAATATAATATAATTAACAATGGCCATTAAGTGTCCAAGAAAGCCACAACAGGACCCTGTAAAACGGTAATCAAACATGAAACAGAAAGTCAAAATGGAAAGCAGATGTGAATCAACAATCAGAACCAGATTTAGAATCAGAAGATCACGTACTGGAACCAGTTGGTGACGGTCATCATGACGTAGAGTGATCCCAGGAAGAAGACAAAATGGAAGTAGGCATAGCTGTAGATGGTTCCCTCTCTCTCATCGTAGAGCACATTTTGGCCTGAACCAGTCTTCTCCTCATCATAGTCATCTAAAAAAAAAAAAAAAAGCGTGGATGGATGTGGGTGAGTTTTGATATAATTGGCATTTGATCATTTTGTACTGATTTGATGAAACAATATGTAACTCACAAACAGAATATGTGTCCTAGTGGTGATCATTTCCGATGGTGACATTTGCCAACATATAACCATTTTACTTCCAGCAGGGGGCAGTGTCAGCCTACCTTCAATTCCACATCACCTCTATTGCTGCTTCACTGTGTCATACTAACCTCCTAGTAACAGTGACATCATCTGTGTTTGCTGACCAATACTTTCTCACCATCCTCAATCTGGCTGAGGAATAGCAATGAGCATAGCCCCCCTGTGTGCAAACACTAAGGCTGGGGACTTATGCATACACACTGAACAGGCTGGAGAGGCAGAGTAGAGAGGGGGAGGAGGGGAAAAAAAAGAAGACGGGATTTGACTCTCCTCACCTGTGTCATCTCCAAAACAGAAACAGCAGCGAGCTCTCTGCAGGATAAAGAAAAAGATAAAGGTTACCACTGATCTGTAATGAACACACACTACATCTCTTGGGCCTGATCTATTTAATTTCATGTCTAATCAGGAGTATCGGGTCATTTGGGTTTTCTGTTTAACCGGTCTGTATATTCCATTAACACCTAGTGAGATATGAATATTTGTGTGTTTACCTCAGTCTCTGGCTCACTGTTTCTACACACTCTGAGTGCTGCAGAGCTTCGCCTGGTGGTGGACGTCAAGCTAGAGGGAGGGTGAAGAAAGAGAAATAGTGAAAGAGATATAAAGACAGCTGGAGGTAGAGAAAGGTTGCAATTCCATCACTTTGCATTTTTCCAATAATTTCCAGTTTCAGATTGCTGTGGAGTGTAACTCCCTCTTCTTCAGGGAATGACCACAAGAGACATGATGCCTCCACTTGATGGAAAACACATGTGAACAAATGAAAAAAAGCCAGAGTGCTTGTCTCTCACTCCTGTAGCCTAGCCACAGCCAATCATGTGCTGCCTCTCCGGAGTCAAAGCCAATCAAAACTACCCTGTCTCTGTCACTACAGCCTGCCGTAAAACACATTATTTTTATTCCACAATGCCTCCAACATAGCTGCTGTTAATGGGATGGATTGTAGCCTTTGCATAATTTCTCAACTCTTAAAAATGTAGCATCATTACATATTACAGAAAAACGTGTGTGTGTGTGTGTGTGTGTGTGTGTGTGTGTGTGTCTCACCAAGAGTAAAGGACGCAGCAAAACAGGATAACGGTTCCCAAAGCGGTGACAATTTTCTTGTCGCTCTCCGTCCCGGAGTTGAAGGGAAACACACACACGGTTGTGTTCACACCGTCTCTCTCCACCACTAAAAAGAAAGAATGTGCAGACAGAGATGGATGAGGTGAAAAGGAGTGGAGAGATTGTGAAAGATGCATTGAGTGTGTGTGTATTTTGGCACAGTGTCAGCAGCAGCAAAAGGAGGGGAGAGGAAAATGTAGAGATAATACAACATAGAGAAAGTATAAAACCACCAACGACCTCAATAACAGTATGTAGTATACGTAGGTGTTACTACTGGTAAGATTATCTTCACAATAGCAGATGGAATTGCATTTTATATAACACATTTCAAGTCTTCCGGCCTCCCAGAGAGCTCAAAGTATCTCAGCATAGAATATTATCTTGGCAACTGCTGTGGAAAACAGAAGCACTGTAGAGATGGACACACTCAGTCTCTGCAGAGAAATTTGTTTGAGAATCGCAACTTTCTCTGAAGCTTTTAATAAACTTTGTTTTTCTTTTATTAATCGTAATGCCTTATCTTAAGAGGAAGGCCTCGCTGTATTATGTTTGGTTTATGTTTCTTGCCTCTCGGTGTAATACAACTTTTCACTGAACAGATGTGCAGGATTACTCATCTGTTCCATTTAAACACACCCCTCAAAACAACAAATGTCCACTCAGTAGTTTTTCCTGTCACCGTCAACTTCTATCTGTTGATCTAAGCTGATACACAACTATGACTATGATTACTAGGTGGAGACGGGTGTCTGTTCAGACTCACTTTCTTTTGGTTTGCTGGAGAAGGCTGAGAAGGTGAGGTACATGACGTACAGACTGATGACTCCTGGCTGCAGCAGGCCTGATGTGGGCTGCACTGTAGGGACACAAAGCCGAACACAGGATTTAATTATAACTGGCGATACTGACTGAGATTGCTGGCTTGGTGAACATGTATTTAAAAATATACTTTCAGTCTAGCCAATAGTCTTACTTATTGCTACTTTCTATCACTATACTATTTTTGATGTGTTAAAATGTGCTGCCATTCGTGAACTTTAATTGTGAACCTAAATGCAAATGCTTGTATTTGCATTTGTATCACACAGTCAAATGAGACAATGTGCTTGTGAGTGCAGGTTCTCACATTTCTGTATGCATGGGGAGATGGCCAACAGGGAGACGATGAGGCACAGGCTGCCGTTGATGCCCAAGAAGACCTTGTTGAGCAAACAGGCCTCAGGGTCTGTGTAGAACAGACCCATGAAGACAACGGCGCCTACCGCAAAACTGAACAGCAGCAGTGTCACCAAGGCCAAAGCTGCGTACCACATCCGATTATACTTTACTCCTGAACTCCTGCAAACAGAAACATAAGGGAGAGAGGGAGAGAGAAAACAGACAGCAGGAAGGGAAAACATAACGTGAACAAGGGTAAAGCAAATTAAATAAGTAAAACAGATCAATTAAGCAGGGAAAAAGCAAATGAAACTGACGTCCTAAAGAAAAGTTCAAAGAAGGAGAAAGGTATGTTTGGTGAGTTATTTCTGCATAAGACAAGAAGACAGGGTTATAGCTGATTAAGTGCTTTCACATCAGATTTATTTGACTGGAAATTTACAGTTTTACTAAAAAACTGAATAATGTGTACATAAAAATACACATTGAGAAGTTTACTTCATTGGTTACGAACCCTTTAAAAGGTTTTTGAAACATTCTGTGTGTCTGTGTGGGAAGAGGAAGGGGAAACTCAGTGCACACTCCATATGTATCCTGTGAATCTGCCCAAAGCTGTCCTGCTGCCAAGCCTCCTCTCTGTTCCATTTAAACACAAAGCTACATGACTCCTTCTTTCCAAACTTTTTTACAAGACATACAAATAGCCACACAGAAGAATTTCCCACCCTGTTACTATTTACAGGGCATCCATGCTTACATAAGTGAGCCAGACGCCAATTAAGTAGGTTAAAAGAGAGACAGGAGCAGACATGTTGGTCTTACCAGTTTGTGTTCCATCTGTGTGCGAACTCCACCAAGAGCATGAGCTGGATAAGGAGGAAAAAAAAGCCGCCAACAGCTCCTACGTAGCGCCATACTGTGGCATTGAAAAGGGGAACAGACAGGGAAATTAAGTCAGGTATTTGTGACTTACTGCAAGATGTTGCACTTGCGTGCTATGAGTTTATATTCACACTACAGAAAGGATGGCAGTGAACGGCAATTTTGTAAGTTTGTGTGGAGGGTGGCCATTTATTTGAGTTAGCTTAAAAATGACATATCTACTGAAAAACTGCACTACATTACTTTAAGTCTTTTCTTTTTACTTTATGTGTCTACAACTTTTTGCAACAATGATGACATGTTATCAGAAAAATAAATTAAATGGCCGCATTGCAGCTCTGTTGAGTTTACTCTACTTTACCTTCAAGAAAGATTTTCTCATCTGGGAGGAAGAAGCCTCCAGCACAGCATGCCGCCAGCACAATAAACTTCAGCAACCAGAACCTGACATTAAAAGCAGCAGTAACATCGAGTTAAGTTAGTAACAGAAAATTTAAAAAAATGAAATAATAACATTCAAAACAATGAATTTGTCAGAATTTGAGTATTAGAAAGGGAAACACAAGAAATACAGAATATGTAGTAACAAATATAGGATAACAAGTGTTTATGTTTCTCAGAATTTAGGACTAGTGTGTAGGACTGAGTGCCAGCTAGCAGTGTAGTTGTTGAATACAACCACATCGGCTCCTACCTTCTTATAAGATTGCAAAATTCTGGAAATTTTCAAAGCTGGAAACTTTCCATGGGAATTAGCAGGAATTTATGGCAATTAACAGGAATTTATGGATAGGATAGCTAGCTGATAAGTTAGATGCTTTGCATTGACCATTAATGATGGATGATAATTACCCCCAATTTCCAGTTAATTCTCATAAAATTCCCATAGAAAGTTTCTGATTTGGAATATTTCCAAAATTCCCCAGCTTAACTTCCCATTGATTTGGAATATTTCCAAAATTCCCCAGCTTAACTTCCCATGAAAAGGTTTCTGTAAATTTACTGGAAATTTCAGCCCCTTTGCAACCCGACCTTCTTAGCGTGAAAGAGAAGCTGTGGATGAATTTAGGGTGCTTACCACATATTTAAATGAATGTACACTGTTTAACTCCTGACTGAGAGAAAAGACAGAAAGAGGAACAAGGCCTTCTTACCCATTATGCACAGCTGCCCTCCAGCCTTTGCTGTTGTTGACTCGTATGGTGAAGAGGGAGAAGAGTAAGAAGAAGCAAGACATGCCGAAGCACACCTTGTAGACGGCTGAGTAGCCGACCAGAGTTTTGCAGTTCTCGCCTGCATTCATCTTCTCGCACAGTTTACTGTAGAAGGGGATCTGATTGACAAAATGACAAACCCAAAATAATTTGATTAGATCATTATGGGGTTTGAAACCCCCCCCCACCTCTGCTCATGTTTGTCTTGTACGTGGCTTCAGAGAAAAGGACCCAATAGCATCTGTTCTGAGCGTTACGCCTCTAAAGGAATAGAAAGAGAGAACAGGCAGCAACAACAACCCCTCTTTCTCTCCATGAAGCCCTCTTTCATCCCCTGTTCTCTACAGGCTGTTAGAGGGGCCTTACAACTAACTGTCAGTGTACACAAACAAAAGACACAGATGAATAAATTATCCGCCTTTTGTCAGCAAGTCAGAAGGACTGGGAGAGCGAAAAGCAGAAAGAGCATGGACAAGAGAGAAAAATTGGGTGATACGTCTTTAAATATATTTCCAAAATGTATTCCAAACAACAGTGAGCTGCATAAAAAGAGGAGAGTGTGGCCAGAGCCAGTAAAGTAGATAAGGACTTTGCTGTGGCCTTCAACTGGAAATTGGAAGTGCTTCAGTGGCTCAGTGCCAACAGAAGAGACATTATTTGAAATGATTACCACAGAACGGAGGCTCAAATGTCTGCTCCCTTCTCCGATGTCCCCGAATGTAGAGGTGTGAATCAAAGTCAAATACAAGAGCTGATTTTCAGACACAAGCCATGCTTTGAGAGAACTACAGATCTTTACTTTCAGAGTATTCAAAGTATTTTGATCCTGAAGTTGTACACATGGGTGAGACGCCAGCGGATTGAGTTGTCATCACCTCAGTGTGTAGCACAGTCCAGAGCCAGATCACAACATAGAGTAAAAAGCCCATTTTGGAGCTTTTGTCTCACGTTGAGGACCATATTAGCATGTCCATGGTGTAGTGATTAAGAGGGAAAGGGGGCCGGCTGTTTCAGACAGCTGTAAATCTCTTGAGAAAAAGACCAGCACTCTCATATGCACAATGGCTGCTCTCTTAGCTGGGACTACCCACTGCGCCCAGTGTGTGACTGACAGTGTTCGTGTATATGTGTATATATGTGTGTGTAACTCAGCAGGCTTTGCGTGGGGCTATCAGAGGCCATTTTGTGCCTGGATGGGCCTTTTACAGGGTTCTCTTCTTACAAGGAGAGAGACACAGCAGGGAGTCGTTTTAATGCTGTACAGTAGGACACTGCCGGAGAAAGAGATTGGTGGAAAAATGTCACTGTCTTCAAATAGCGCTCTTAGTTGAGGAAGCTTGCAGTATTGCCATAGTAACACAGTCAGCTGAGGGTATTCTTCCCAGATTCTGTATAGAAACATCATTATTCCCCGCTTACTCTGCCTTCTAGTCTGATACACACTGTGCACACTGTGCCTACAAGCAGTAACATCACCCCTCGACCTCAGATATTCAGCTATCAATATTGACACAGACAAAAAGGATGAGAAGACAACGTATCAGGACATCATCTTTGACATTTTTACATCATCTGGGTGAGACAGACTGTGCCATATGGATGATGAGGATAACTGCACAGCAGCAGATAACAGTACCCCCCATGAGTCTTCCAGTTGAGTTGGAATTACTCAGAAACAACCACAGTCTGTATGATTATTCAAAGAGGTAACATGGGGGAAAACACACGATAGCTTCAGATCAAAAGAGAGACAAAGAGAAAGAGAAGGCCTCCTGTGTATCTCCTGACTAGGTGGGCGGTTAAAAACAAAAAGCTACCAGCCTGAACTCCTGCCTGCACATGGGGACTTCGAGGTAACATAGAAGAATGTCTGCTTTGCCTGTAGCAATATTTTAAATCTTTCATTTTGCCTGTTAGCACTGACATGGAAATGCTGGAACATTCACTGAAATTCTGTTCTGTTTACAGCAGAGCGCTATGGTTGGCTCACCTTACAAGACAACATCCAATATCAAAATATATATAGAGTATGTGCAACCCGCAAATACAACATTGCTCTCTTTCTCCTTGTCAGTTTCCTCGTCTAGAACGTTTCCGTCTAATGACAGTCAGGCCTCATTTTGTGTACAGTTGCTAACTTCTGCAATCTGAAGCCTGGGGAGTGAGTATAGACATTAGCAGCAACCCAAACAGTGTAAAAGGTCACAGCACTGAGGCTACTGTTGGCTTGGTTACTAGAGCCTCTGAGCAGACTCCCAGATTTCTTTTCAGTAAAATGGGCCATTTGCAAAACAACAGAAGAAGACTTAATGGCTTTACAGGCCTAAATAGATATATTCTTTACTACTGCTCTTCACAATCAGAAAGCTGCAAATATTTAACATGTAGGTCTGAAAGTCCTTGCCCAGAAAAAGGCTCAGTTTCCTGAATTGAATATAGCAACCTATTATGTGCACTGCAACCACATTTCTTATGTTAAATACTTCAAATTATTGGGACAGAAACTATGCAAGCTAAGCAGCAGCTATGTGAAACGTTAGCAGTTATATATGCTGTATAGTAACAAAAACACAGTGTGTGTGTGGCAAAACATAACATTTTTCATAAACTAAGAGAAATACAGGAGAATTGTGACCCCGACAGAAAATGAAACAGGAGTCTCTGGAAAATGTGGAAGGTTGGCAAATATGCTGCCAATGACCACAGACACATGGATGAAACCACACACATTCACAGCTCCCTACAAGATAATCTTGATAAGAACAACAGCTGAAACTGTGCCGAGTGTCAAACCAAAAGAAGTCTGTGACTATACAGTTGTCTACACAACCGCATGCACAGGAAATCATGAGTTGATCTGAATAGATCTCATCACAACTTATCGCCATTATGGTATTACAGAGGTACGTATCTATTAGAGGCTTTTAGGGCTGAGGGTTTCAAAACCACTCCACTCACTCATTTAAAATAAAGCTGTTAGAGATTTTCTTTCTGAGCTGTTTATTCCTGCTGACCTTCTTACAATGAACACTTTTATCCATATACCATTCAGACCTTTCAAATGCATCCATAATTCACACAGTTAAAAAGTGTGTATATGCTGTGGGAGAGAGTGACATTTTGATGTGTGTGATTTATACACTTACATTGTCTCTCAACTCTTGCTCCACAGTTGGCGACATCATGATGACACAGATGATGGTGACCAGCAGGAAGTAGAGGGCATACATGAATCGGGTCCCTGTGGACTGTTTGATCTTGGGGCAGCAGTTACAGCAGCATGAGCAGGCTGCTGAGCCGCAGCAGCAGGCCAGCTGCAAACAGAGAATAATGAAAAGAAACATTGTCATTATCGACATTCTGCTACAGATATATTGCATTTACAGGACACTTTGACCACAGTTCAAGTGCCCATTTTGCAACAATCTCAAAATGTCAGCACAAAGATAGATAGTGCACATCTTTATTGGAGGTAAACAAAATTCCCCAGGAACACTAAATTATTATAACATTATAACATGAAGAAAACAATAATAAACAAATGCTTTTCAGTAAAATTATACTGAAATAGAGCAGTGGACAAAACATAAGAAGGTCCTTTCAGTGAAAATTCAAAACAAGATACTCAAATCTTTGGGATTATACACAGGATTGTGTTGTTATGTTCGATAGTAATAGACAGGGGTCAAGTTATTTTATTTATACAGCCTAAAATCATAATCTGAAAAACACATTCAGTAGAGGCAAATGCCTTAAAAGAACAAGACAAAAGAAAAAAAAACATTTAACCAGAAAAAAAAAGGGAGGGGAGAGCACCAAGGGAGGGATTACTCTTCAAGGAACAGACAGAATATGGACAGAAATAGCAGGAGTAAAATACAGTTGGTTAAACCTTAGAAGCCAAAAACAAGGAGCTATACTTAACAATAAGGAGTAGTCTTTTCATGAAATATACCTTTATTAATATAAGTTTAAAAGTTCAATGTATCTAAGAGACCTTAAATATACAATATACAAAATGCTAAAACACATTATAGTAAAAAAGGTGCATGCTTATGAACTTCTCTTTTTTACGGCTGCGACTCTTGGCAAAATGTAATGTGGAGCAGTGTGTGTTGCCTCCTGGAACATTGTCATGTTTCCAGAGTTTCAGCTTTCACAATCCTCCAACAATTACCACTTCCTGGAGGTCTGAGCAAAATTATGGCAACTTGCTAGACAGGGGGAAACTCAGAGAAGACACTCGCCTGACAGTCTCTTTGCTCGTTGACAGCCACTATCACAAGGGTTAGAGTTAAACCCCCCTGCCTTTACAGTGGGAGCGCTTGGTCAATGTAGACAGTGAAGTCTTGTCCAAAAAACACACACACACATACACATACACTCACAGAGCCCTACTGTTTCTTCTGACAGGCTCTCATACAGGAGGACAGCCTCATAAAGACAGGCCCTGTGTTCTATTTCGGAAAGAGGTCTCTACAATTATACAGTATAATGTCTTTCCACCCCACCCTGCTTGTGGAAGCCTCCTACTCCTCAGCCTGCAGAAAACACAGAGCTGTGGTGAAAGGTGAACTTTCTTTGATGTGGTCTACAGCTGAGGTGTGGTACCCTGGTGGAGGGCTTACACGCACTATTTCCCTTTTTTCGCCATTATGAGATGAGATACAGACTTTGCTAATGATAAGGAAAAGGTGCTTGTGTGGGTTACGTGCCAAGGCCAGTCTGACCATGATTCAGTCATTTTGAGCTAGTGCTGTCATTATGACATTGGATGAGAGGTAGGAAGTTATGAGCAGGTTGGGGCACTGTCGAGCAGGCAATGGAGTAGGTCAAGTTTGGTTTGATCGGAGCTGAAAATGCACTGAGGATTTTGACTTTCTTTGAAATGAGTTACAAACGGTGAAAATAGAAACAAAGGAAGTTATGAGCAGGTGGGAAAAGACAAACCCCAAGGCCAACAGGACACCCCAACCGTAAAGCTCAAATGTATCTGAGAATCCTCTCATGATTAATAAATGTTTATGTTTTCTATCTAGACCTCATAGTGTGTCCTAGCAAAATAAATTTGATTTGTCATCAGTAATCTTAGCCCTTGTCTGTGAGTGTGTCCTAAGCCGGGGTCTGTAATCTGGCCAGGGTGTACTGATCTAGTAAAGCCAGTGTGCAACATTGTCTGATGCACTGCGTTCCGCTCCAGATGCCACTAATCTGTGGTATGCTGCAGACTCGTGGAACCACACAGACAGGATCAAGACACTTCTCTGCCCACATGGCCCTGCTCCCTGCTCTGTCTGTCCAGAGGTTTCCAAGCTAGTCTCTTCTAGAGAGCTTCTTAATTGTTTTTTGCCTCAAGGTGAAGAATGGTTATTTATAGCCTTGCCTTCTTGATGCAAGCTGTGTGTTGTCGGTTTAGTTCTCTAAACAGAATCCAATGTGAAACCAACCAACGATTTTGCTATCCAGTTCTCCCTAAGAGATGAGAAAAGGTTTGCTAGTTTGCTCTTGGTTGATTTGGTTTTTAGAAATTGTGAGGTACAAAATAATTTATCTATACACTTTATAAAATCAAGAACAAACATCACCTTTTGGATCAGAAATCAACAGAGTGGGACAGGATGGCACAGGAAGTAAGGAAACTTCTGAAAGTCTGAGTTCAAGCACTTGTGATAGTATGTGTCTGTCTTATGTCCTAGAAACAGTTGGGGAATTCCTCCCAGAGAGAGCACTTTTTCATCAGATAGCTTCAAATGATACTGTATGATAAACTGGACAAAAACAAGGCTAGAGACTGAACATTTATGAGCCACAATTTCCCTGTTATGTCCTTGTTTGTAATCTAGAATTTTGAAGCAGTTTGTAAAGTCTGTTTCAATATGAGTATAAATTCATCATTGATAATCATTCTGACATTTAATAATGATGATGGCTGTTTGCAACATGCAAATGTATATTCAAGGGTGTTTGCATCTATCGTTGGCATTTCGTGTAGAGGAAATAAATATGGAATATACTAGTCATAAGTTTGTTTTCATTAGGGTAAAATCACCTGAAATTACCCGAAGAGCTTTTTATATCTACAGAGGGAGTTGGTCCTCTTCTATGGAGTCTGCCATGTTTCTACAGTAGCCCAGTGCAGACAAACCAAACACAAACTCTAGATAGGGCCTTTTACGTTTTTTCAGAGTTTCACACCCACTTTAAGTTCTCGCACTAGCTTGGAAGGGGGGTGAGGTGAGGGGTGTTCAGTTGGTTGCAATCTGCAAGTTTACCTCTAGATGCCACTAAATCTCACACACTAGACCTTTAACAAATCTGATAAAAAGAATGCATATCCATATTCTGTTTTAATCATCAATCTACAGAGTTTTATCATCTTGCCTCATTTAAATAGTCCATGTTATTATGCAGACATAAGAATAGCAGAAAAACATATCATCATAATTCCTCCCCCTTGAGCTATCTGTTTATCGGTTTGGGGAACAAACACAAAGCCTTCTTTGATGCCAGATCAAACAACGCGATAGACCAGCTTGCTCCAAATCAGGATTCAAGTGGGTATTGTTAATATCTATTCATGAATTATTGTGGAAGTAGGCATTACGCTCATGTGTACACAATTGCCCAGTGTTTGAGATACAAAAGAAGAATGCATATATGAGGCTTGAAATGTTGCCTTCAAGGCTGCATGTAGATATTTCAGACTTTTAGCCTTGAATCCAAAAGTTTTATGCATGTGGCCCCTGGTTTCCATTAGACTACACAGAGCTTAACAGGATAAGCTGTTTCCTTTGTCTCTGCTGCAGCCACGTCTTTCTCAATGGCCGATTAATTAACCACAACAGACTGAAAGTAAGCAGGAAAAAAGCAGGATGATTTAACTTGTGAGGGTATTTAGATTTCATTAGTTAGGGGGTGTTTCACCAGTGGACTGCACACAGCGAGGGGGCCAACAGCAAACTTGATGGGTGGGAGGGGGAGTCAGGAGAGAGTATGAATGTCTCGGGGAATTCCACCATACACAGATACAAAGAGTATCCATGGTAACCAACGCTGACCCTACCCACTTCATGAGGCATCCACCCCCTCCTCCACCACCACCAGCATGTCGACAGGTGGTCAGCGTGTCTGCCATGTACACCCCTACTTCAATATCAACAGCTACCCCCCACTGGCTTGTCATATTGCTCGAGCAACCCGTCCCAAAGCTCATCACAGAATGCAACAACAACGTGGCACTTTAGCCAATTTGGCCAGTCTAGATTTACCAGATTTAAACTAAGCCACAACTCTCCACTGATGCCTCACTACACTGTGTTTGTGGGACTCTCAACAAAACAAAGACTTGTCTCTTTCTCACTAAGCCTGAAGCTTTGTTTCACCCTCTTCATCTCATTTCCTCCATCCTCCCCCACCGTGCTTCTCGGAGACTTATTGTCGTCATCTCCTGTCTTATTTTCTCCTCTTCACCCTTTCTTTGTTATCTTCTGCTGCCTTTAACCCTAAATCACTCACTCCCCAGCGCTCGGCTGCTCTCCAGCTAGGGGTCAGGAGAAAGACGATATTCCTCAAAGCACACAGGAATCAGCTTTACATGGAGAGGATGGACACAACACAGCAGTGAGAATACCCTCAGGAAATGAACCTTAATGCTATTCAGGTTACAGAGTCAGAATTTGTCTATATGACCTTGGATTGTTCAACAAAGACCTACAACTGGATTCTAGATCAACAAGCCCGATACAATCCTACATGCAGACAATCTCAAGACCACATCTGTGATTAGACTGTCAGCGTTTAACAGAGCATTGATGATAATTACCATGTTTTTCCCTCCTCCATTATCTACCGTCTTATTATCCTTGACCCAGCAGTGACGAAAAGGACTGCAGTATTTAATAACAAACAGGAAATGGAAAGGGTAACAAAATCAAACACACAAGTGTAAACTCTGGAGTGCTCACACAGACACAACTGCCTACGCAATACGAACGGACCAATCGCAAAAATAGGTCACTCACGCAATAACCACAGCAAAGGAGAATAAAGAGGGGGGAGACAGATACAGAACCAGTTATGGGTTTTCTCTTTATATAAATCAGGCTAACCAAGCTTGAGTGAGGACATCACACACACAAATTCTGGATGGATATCTAAAGAAAAACATTAGACATGCGACATTTGTAAGTATTTGGCACCAGGCTACAGATATGAGCTGTTCCTGATGTGGCTGACACAGACTTCCCCCTCCCATGGTTTGAGCAGAGGGGAAAACTCCCATCAGCTGACTTGAGATGAGATGTGGACATTCATGTTTATCAGTAAGGAGAAAAAAAAAAACAGTGGAAGTTTATAGCAGCACAGACAGACATGACTCATGACTCATGACGAGTACAACTCGACTGGAAGAATGTGTGTGCATTCGTGAGAGGATAAACCTTGGGTTGATTCAACCTATCAGTTGTTTGTTGCCACATCTAATACATTCATCTTTCACCCGTCCTACTTTGCTTTAGTACATTCTGCCTTTCAAACGTAGTCTGTGCTGTAGCTGAGCTGGCTGCTTTTCAACTGCAGGAACTCCCTGTTTGTTAGAGCTTAATGATAGTGGCCACTGGATAAAGTTAACCACAATGAATCATGACAGACGAGCGAAAGGTTCAGATGAAATTGTAGACACACCCTCTATGCTCATATTACAGAAATGCTTGGAGTTGAACGGAGTGAGGAGAAACAAGAGAAACAAAACTTTAAAAAGGGGGGGAGAAGCGAAACTAAACACTTAGCTTAACTAAACAATAAGATACCAGGCAGTATCTTTCTCACACGCAAGTTAGGTCGGCCCAAACTCCAGACTAAGACCTGGGCCCTTAGCCTATATTGTGACTGACAGCTCAACTATTGTCTATATAGCTAGGCAGCTGTATACACACAGCAAAAATGTATCACTGCTCTGTTTCCTATACACAAAGGGAGGTCTTGGCAAATACAGCCCTAGCTACAACCAAGAGAAAGAAACTTAAGTCCAATGAACAGAAAAGAAAAAAAAGACAGAAGAATGGAGGTACAGTGAAAAAAAAAAAAAGTGCAGAAATGAAACAATCTCATGCAGACAAAGGACTCCGTCACAAAAATAACTTGAAGGAAACAGACCAAACAAGAACGGGAAGACCGTCAGGACACAAGGCAGTAGCAGATAAACATCATACTAAGAGGCCTATTTCACTTCCTAAAATGTATTGTTTGTTAACGTGAGCGTAGCTTCAGTGCAGAACTATACACAAAGTCATGCGGTTCCTAGCCAAAGCCTTACTGCAAGTTGCAAGAGTTAGATGGCATTTCACAGAGTTACATCAGCACCAAAAAAAGAAAAGACAAGACATGGGACATGGGAAGATGTGCACAAGGAGAAGGTGGAGGAATACATTATCGCTGCTGTAAGACAGATCAGAGGGAGACCAAAGAGATGAAAGATGGCCATCGATGTCCCCGGTGGGAAAACAAAATCCTGCTGCTGCTGACCACAGCGAAATTCCTGAGGGGAAGCTGAAAATAGCAGACATGTCTCACATGGACACAGGTGGTCAGTTATTCTTATGGTATTACTGATCCAGAAATATAGGTTTGAAGAGATGGTTACACATGTTTGGTGGCTGTAGTTTCAAGTGATTTTACAGCTGTTTTTAGGATCACCTACCCATGTCTGTGTGCTGCAATCTCAACAACAACGAACCTCTAAATTGCCATCTGATGGTAACAGCTGTTGTGTGAACGCTGCTGAGCCACTGAGATGCTTTAGATTTTACGTTACACTTAACTTGCTTCAATTATGGAGTGCATATTCAAAACGACAGAATTACTGTTTTGCTTGCCTCGCCCTCATAAAGTTTGAATAAAGCATGATTTACTGGAGAATCCTTTGTTGATTGCAAATCCACTGCGTATAAGTGTAATGCTTGATATCTTACTCAAGGATTGTTTATCAGGGAGGATTCTTAGGGAACAACAGTCTCTCGTATCCTCCAGGCTTGTGTACCCTGCCAAAGTAGCCTGTACCATAGCTGTGCTGCGTACAGACACCCACATGGTTTCAGTCCTGTCCCACACTCACAGCCAATGCTTGCAGCGCTTTGGACAAAACTCAACACTGAGCTAAGCCTACCCCCCTATCCCATCACAACATGGCATACATCCCTGATCCCACTGAGAAATTACGAGCGAGTTGCCCCCACACCGTGCCTACTCCTCTCTCCAAATCTAACCCAAACAACGCCCACCCTCTCCCTTAATTTCCACCTCTGAGCCAAAGAGGAAATTAGCAGACCACACATCAATCTGGGCCACTCTAAACCTCGAGAGAGCTACATATATGCACAGGGAAAAAATGTTAATTACAAGTATACACATAAATAGAGATGGCGACAAAACTAAATGGGCCGTCTGTGACACGGGGATCAACACACCACCAGCTCAGCAAAACTGATCTTATTGTTTGTCCTTCGTTTTCTCTCTTAATCCTTCCCTGTTTTCATCATTCCCTGCTTTGAATAGGACAGGAAATAGAGGCAAGTTCCCCTTAGATGAGGGATGAGTCTGTGTAATTAAATTCCTAACCAGACCAGCTCAGCAGTGGTGACCCTGTGGTCAAAAACAATCTGTTAGTTGAAAAAGGACACTCAGCACTGAAGAAAAACCTCTTTTAACCCTTTAAAAGATGTCTGTATGGAATCATTATGTCAATCACATTTTCTAAAACCCATGTGGATATATTTAAATTTCTTGTTTTGTCCAATAAGCAGTCCAAAAGCAATAAGTTAAATTTGCAATCACGGAGGGCAAGATGAGTGATTTACTACCCTTTTAAGTCATTAAGAAGAAAAACTGCTAAAAAAACTTTACAAATCAAGTATTTGTTTCTGCATAAATCTCTTAAACAACTTCAGCCCTGCTCAGAACTACCAACCATTCAATCATTTTGAGGATTTTGACCCTTTAAATGACTACGGTACTTGTTTGATTACTTGATGTCACTGTTATTCATTTTAAGATAAACCACACAAGTAGGGTTAAAAGTGTTGGAAGTGAAAAAACTTGTTTTTCACAGTGTTCTGTTGATCTATTAGAAAACTAAAATTTACCTTAATAGAAGGTATATGTATAATTTAGTTCATTTAGTTGTTGTCCTTAACTAATTCAGGAACACAAGGCAGATGTGACATTTGGTACATCATAAAAATGTTAAATTGGAGCTGTCCAGCTGACACTTGGCACTGAAGAAAAAACATTGTTCAAACAACTGTTCAAAGATATTGTTATATGGTATCGATATGTCAATCACATTTTATAAATACCCACATGGATATATTTACACTCACAGAGGACACTCTCTCAGTTTATTTTCAATTAATAAAAGATTAATTGTTTAAGCTGTTTGTTGTTTATATCATGTGGTTTATTACAGACAACCCTAAAAAACTGACTTCAAACATCCCCCAAAAACAAAAGAAAAAAGTAAGCCAAACCATATTCTTTCAATAGCAGGTATATGTATAATGTAGTGAGTTATTGTGCAACTTTAAACACATTATTCATTCAGAAAGTCAACATCAAACAGAGGTATAGGGTAGAGGTGGACTGGCTAAAAAAGAAATGCTAAAAGTTTTGGAGCTGGTGGATGCAGTGTTTCAATAAGTGCATGGGAAACTAAACAGGAAAATGGCATTGACACCTTTTTTTTATGTAGATAAGACACAACTGAGAGCTGCCAAACCACAAAGGTTTCATTCTCCGTCCAACACATCTGCGCAGAGAGCCAAACAGGACGTTACTTTGATAGCAGGTACTGTGTGTGTGCTTGAAGCTATGTCGCTTCGTCTCTCTTTGTTTGTCTTCCAGCTGCGATAACGTCACTACAGTGAAGTTATTCAGTGATTTCAGTGAGAGAAATGAAATGTTTCTTTCTCGTGTCGATGAATTACAGTCAGAGGCTGACAGGGAGGTGTCGAAAATCAGCACATTTCAAAAAAAACAGCCGTTGACTGGCCGTTAGCTGACGGTTGAGCGGCTAACAGACAGAAACAGTAAACAACACGACCTAACGTTTCATTGTAACGTTTCACTGTGTCGTCAACAACAATAAATAAATTTAAAAAAAAAAGACAAAACAAAGACAAGTCGGAGTATTGTTCACTCACCTGCGTGATACAACACGGAGTGCACATTTTGAGGGGAGACAATAAATAAATCCGTTTCCGAGTGTGACGAGCTCGCTGCTTTCCTCAGCTTTCTCTTCTTCTTCTTCTGCTGCTGCTTCTCCTCCTTCTTCTTCTTTTCACATGAAATCTCCACCAGCACACGGGAAACACAAACGCGCCTGTCCTCCTCAAGCTGCTCCGTCCTCCCTCCTCCCTGCCTGGCCGCTGTCTCCCCTCCTCTTTCCTCCCTCCCCTCCCGTCTCTCTCTCTGTCTCTGTCTCTCTCTCTCCTCCCACTGACTTGCACATCACCAACAAAAACAGCCAAACAAACACACGGAGCATGTGGTTGAAACCATAGGTGAGAAACAGATGACAACATAGCTCATCACAGACTTATCTCACAGGATACAATAGGCTATACTTTCATTACACAAAAACATGTTACACAAATTTAATTGCATTTCCAATTGACACAGCAGAGAAAGGAAAACAAGCATCAACATCAAGAAAGAAAGAAAGAAAGAAAGAAAGAAATAAAAAACATTAACTAATTTAAAATAGTCTGTCTCACGCTATACTTCGCGAGCCTTTCACAAAGCCAGATGTTACACAAAGTAACATGCATTAAGAGGATTTAATAAATAAATATTTCATTGCATTTCCAACTGACACAGCAAAGAAAGGATAACAAACATCAACATTTATATAAATACACATTTTATATCCACCAGAAAGGCGTGTTAGTCTGTGAAATGAGAAAGAAAGAAAGAAAGAAAGAAAGAAAGAAAAAACATTAACTAATTTAAAAGAAATAGTCTGTCTCACAGTTACAGTAGGCTATACTTCACTGGCCTTTCACAAAGCCAGATGTTACACAAATTAAGATAGATAAACATACAGCAAGTTGATTTTTTTTAACTTATTTTTTATTAGTTTTTAACAATAAAGTTGCATCTTACATTTTCCTGTATCCAGCTGTAGACAACAATTTTACACATTATATTTAAGTTACAAGCAAATAAGACAAACTAAAGCAACAAAAAACTAATTAAATACATTAAATCAAATATACATATTCAAACATTCATACATATGCAAGCATGCATACAAACAACCAAACCCAGCTCGAAATTGTCCGCTCCATTGTATGATATCGTATAGAAACCAACAGTACTTACACTAAAAAGCAGTGAGGCATTGTGTACAAAAAGGAATTAGACATTTACCAGGGCTGAGCTGAAGGAAAAACAATACAGCACATGAAATTCATTAAGAAATGAAGAATATTTTACTAAAACGTGTACTTGTTATAAAAATTTATACTGGGGTTCAGATGTTTTAACTCATATAATGTGTGTTTCCTGTTTTTTGCATGTCTCGTGCACTTCCCTTAGTTGGCGTGTGTTTTGCTGAGGATGGCAGGGCGAGATAATTGTAGATCAGTAGTTCAAGGACAGGAGAGACAAGGACGTGAGAAACAGGCCTGAGAAGTGTCATTTTGATACATAATGTTCATTGCTGAAGAGGAGTGTCTGAGACAGCCCATTTTTAAAGAAATGTATAAGAACCAACTGTTAGAGCTCCTCAAGGAGCCTTTTCTCTGTAACCCCTCTTGTGTGTTGCACTGTTAAACGCTCCTTCTTGTACAAGAATAATAAATTCAACTTAAACTTTGATACTTTGAATCCAGTCTTCCTTATTCAAGGGGTTTCTTTAAAAATTCCCGTAACAGCACTTTTCTCCTTCCTCCATCCATCATTCATAAGCTCTTAATCATCAGTCTATTTGATTCAGTTCAGCCCACATGATGATTCAGGATTATGAGCAAGTGTCACTTTTCCCACAAACCCTGTGCTCATAATCTGTGACAGCATGTGGGCAAGTGTGTTTGTTCTAACAGTGGCTTTCCTGGCCAATGAAATAGATTGCATGAGAGGCCAAGCTGATAAGGCTGCTACTGTAGCCAAACCTGTCATCTGACCCAGTCACCCTACACATACGCACACACACTGTAGTCACCAACCACCACCACGCAAAGACATTGTGTCCCCTCACAGTGCTGTATTGTGGACATTTATAAATGAATTACAAAGGATGCACTCTTTCTGAACTTAGGGGAACATGACCTCAAACTGATGATCTTGTCTGCTCAGGTCCAAAACGTGGTCACACTAAAGAAGTGGACAGTTATGGGATTTCTGTAACATTCAGACACAACCTAAGAAAAAAATGAAGCATGAACACACATAATAAGAGGTAGATTTGATTAAATATGAAGTTGAATTTTTGAACTGTGACATACTCTCCCTCTTTCCCTTCTTCTTCTCTTATCCCGTTTGACAGAAAACTAAAAGGGCAGCAGCACGCCTGCCGGAGGATCAAGCCTCCGACATGTCAGACTACATTGGATCACAGTAATGTTGAAAACAAAGGACAGGGAGGCAAAGATAGGTCTAGTGGCACATTGTCGCTTGACACTGTCTGCCCTGAAGTCTGAGCTTAGGCCACATAAACACACAGACACAAAGTCAGACAAATACACACCTCTTTCCTTTGGACTCTCGCTGGCAGGCTGAGTAAATAAACTCAAGTATATTTCTGTCAACACACATTCAACAGGTGAAAAAAATAGACTGTAGACGTTAAATTTGGCTATATTTTACAGTTTGTTTGGGTGTTATTGTGTGAATTTGGGACTTTCTTTCTTATCACAGTACTGCTGATTACAAATACGTGCAATTGTAGTAAAGTGAATGTGTGTTTTTAATACATGTGCACTATATTTTCATTCAGGTCGAATGCTTTGCACTATTTTTATGAAATATTATCAGTTGGTTACACCAGTCGTTTAATTTGTGAAACGTTTTCGTATTGAGTTAATATGCACTTCCATCAGAGAGTTTAGAGTCATGACTGTGAATTGTATGACATTAGCAGCCCAGCACAGTGTTTCCTAGCCTGTGTAACTGTTGTTGCCGGTCCAAATTACCTACTAGATTTGGTGCCAGTAGTTTCTTAGTGAGTTAAAGCAGTCAGCTTACAGTCTCAATCATAGCTGGAAGATCCCATATATGCATATGCACCATTTATTGGTCTTACATACAAAAAATAAAAAATACATATACATGAAATACATCAGTCTTGCTAGTTTGGTTGTTCTCAACAGTCACATAAATAGACATATTCCAGCAGGCTCCCAGAGCTTAGGTATCATTGTTACAATGAAGAGAGACCAGAGCAAACACTATTTACCAGGCAGTCTCTGTTGTACACCATTTGATGGAATGCTGGACACAGCAGCACCTTGGATATTTCAAGAACAATTCTCAACATGTAACAGCTACAATCTCTAAAAATAGCCTAAAGTCAAACACATCGGAGACATTTTCCCCTCAGACTTTTCTTTTTCTTCATTCCAGTGGACAATCCTGAGCAATGCGGGAAAGCTGAGCCACGCGGTGTGAAGATGGGGATCATCTGATTTACTAGGTGCCATCTGGTCAGAAAATTAGCTTCTTCTTCATCACAGCTGCAAATAACATGAGTCTTGTTACAAACATTAAAAAATATATATATATATATATATATATATATGTATATACACAGAATCTGCTAACCACAAACGTTTCCATCTACTGTAAGTAAGTAAGTACATTCTCTCTGTAATATACTGTAGCATAAAGCATAGCATACAGTCAACCCTTATATTTCCCAAACCACAGGAGAAGCTGGAAACGCTTTGAACCTCCCAGAAACACCAAGGTCCTCCTTCAGTAAAAGATACCCTACCACAATCTACTAAACCATCTGTACGTGTGTACGTGTGCTCTACTTCACTACACTCTGAATTTCGGTACTGCAGTTAAATGTGCAGCCAACACCCTTTGAATTGCTAGGTTCGATCGAGTGGGTGTTCTAGATTTATGCCCATAGTGTGCATAACCATGAGAAGTCAGGAGGAATGGTACATGAGGCTAAAATTCACAACATGCTATATGTATGTTTGGTCTGAGTGGGATGTTCTTAAATTCCTAGCTCCTTTCTAAATCTGCCTCAAACATCTTTGCAGACATTTTTTTTTTTACTGCTCCAACCACAATTTAAACATGTTTTCTATAATAATATATTACCCAACTTTATTTGACTATGGGAATATCAAGGTCAAAGCTCTACTTGGTGGATAATGCTTATATATAGAAACTTATAAATAAATGTGTTAATTACTCGTCTCCAGGCCCTCGATTTTCCTCTTTTGCCCGATAGTTTCCTTCTCCCTCAGGGCCTCAACTGAACAGTTGGGTCGGGGAAGTTGGGGTCCAGGGGTGGGACCAGGTCGATTGCTGAAGTACGGCATCTTCAGAGCCTGAAAAACAACAGATAAATATATGAATGTGTGATGATCCATGGACGGGCGAAACAGAAATGTCTACAAGTTTAAACAACGGTTTAAATTAAACAAAGTTAAACATATCAAATATTTCTTTATTGTATTTTTTTTTTATTGTTCCTTTTATTTCATGTTGCCTTTTTGCAGTTATAAAAGTGCTCAAAGTTTTGCACAGAAACAGTTTAAATGTCCGTCAGAGAAAACACAAGAATTCTTTTATACTTCGAGTTCAGAGCCTGTACTTTTTCACTTTTTCCTCATACTTGAGAAAAGAAGTTGAATAAATACTTCCACTTGATAAGAAAATGTGTGTTCTTTTGCCATTTGATGAATGAAATATGTTTAACAAAACAAAAATTATTTATAGATCAAACAAAGCACCGAAATATAATAAATTCAATTTAAATAAAAATGTTAAATGGTGCAAAGACTTTTAGGCTGTCTTCAGTTTCTGCACATAATTACTCATAATGTGTTACTCTTGTCATATTAAAGTGAGAATAGCTATTGCATGTTAGTGGTGTGTTACCTGTGTAGCTGTGGTCCTCGTTGAGGGGTTAAAGGTGAAGAGACCCTGTAGCAGCTGGAGTAAGTCGTCTCCAGCTGCACTAAATATATGTTCCAGAGGTGTGCCAGGAAATATTTTGAAGGACACGTAGTCTGGTAGACTACTCATTCCCTGCAGAGATATGTTACACATAAATGTATACAACGATCCTCACATGTGAACAGAGTAGAAACAAGTATCACAACAAACATAAGAACAGATACTGACAGGCCATGTCTCTTCTGTGGGCGTCCCAAGAGCCTCAAAGATCTTAGTCAGCTGGTCAAGATCTGAGTCTCCAGCAAGGAATGGTATCTACAGCAAAAGAGACATACAGAGACATTAACATGGCTACAAAAATAACCTCTACTACTGGATTTTGTACTGAACTTTGAGGTTTGTGTACCCGAAGTAGTAACTCTGCCAAAATGCATCCCACTGCCCACATGTCAACACCCACACCATACATCCTGGCACCAAACAGGAGCTCAGGGGAGCGGTACCACCTAGGAAAGGATCAATAAACAGAGAGTTCAAGTTTACAACTCGTAAACAGAAATACAGCATGCTAGTCTTCTAGTAAAACATCCCTTCTGTACGAGAAAAAAATCCTCAAAACTTTTCTTAACCGAGAGATGACAAAGGTTGCTGCCATCCACTGGTCCACTAATTTAATTTCATTATGTGCTGTCAACGTATCTCCTCATGAGATACATTTAACTATCAATCAATATTAATAAAGGCTAAGCACATGAGGATTTAGATCTCTTAATAGACAGAGATATGCTGCTATGCTGATTTCCAATGAAAACACTAAGGAATATAAAGAACAGTCTTTATTATTAATACATGGAAGGAAAAAAAGCACAGACCTGGTAACAACTTGATGTGTGTAGATTCTGTTGGGGCTGCCAAACGCTTTCGCCAAACCAAAATCAGCCAACTTCAACACTCCGCTGCCGTCTAACAGCAGATTATTGGGCTTCAGATCCTGCAGATACAACATAGCAAAATGTACATTACTGAGTGTATGTGTGCATGTGTGTACATGTGTGTTTGGAGTGTAATTGCTCTTACCCTGTGTAGGACCCAGTGTTGGTGCATATACTCTAATCCCTGTAGAGTCATGAGGATATAGGCTTTGATGTTGGCTGGAGTCAGGACCAGGCTGGTGTCTTTGATGATCACCTTAACAAAGCAAAACAAAGACAAAGAGGATTAAGTATAGCTGGATATCTGATAACTCATAATCTTTGTCCATTACTTAATGTTTTTACATAGCTGTAGGATACACATTCAAAATTAAATTACACATAGCACAGCAGATAAGATAATGAAAGACAACTGGGATATAGTTCTGAAGAAGTAGACACAGCTGGAGCCAAGCTAGACAGCAAAGTTCAGATTCAACCTCTCATCCAAAAACCTTCTATGTAATATTTTTGGCAATAACAGCACCTAACATCTGTAGCTGATAAGCTCATGGAGCCAATTCTGGGCATGTGGCCTAAAAATAGTCTTTCACCACTGGTAATAAGATGAGCAGCCTGTTTTATCCTCATGTCTGTCCTGTCCCTCCTAATGGCATCAATTCACTTTAAGAGCCAAGAGCCAAGAGCAGAGTGATATTGATTTTTTATTTATTTTTTTTAAGCGTGCTTATCTTGTTTTGCATCATTCTATTAGGTTCTGATGTATCTGTGGTGGGCGCCCCTCTGGAGCCTTGCATGTCAAAACAAACCAGAGAAGGAGGTGTGGAAAAATCTAAAAGCTTTAGTGACCTTGTAGAAACCACTTAATGGTGAGATGAGGGCACTCAACGCTGCTATCTTTGTCATCCTGGACACATTTTCACGCTACTCTCCATGTCATCTGACCTTACACCCCTCAATCACAGATTCTTCATGTACTCAATTATTCTTTGGTCGGCTCTCTCCACTCACAGTATGATAGCAGAAATTCATTAACACAACTTGTAATGCTTTTCTTTCTGATCGCTACTAAACGGGGAAGTAATGAAATGTCCATCTGGTGGCGCACTAATGAAATGCAACATGTTCTGGTATGATCAATTTAATTAGCATGAATGATTGATGTACATCTGATCATACAGAGACAACATGTATAAAGATAATAACAAACATCTGTGCAATATGATTCAAGAGGTGCAAAGGTCGCAGTTATGGTACTAGTCTAATATAGTTGTTGTTGTTGTTGTTGTTGTTACATGTTATGTTTATTTGAATGTTTATTTTAAGTCTAATTTACAGATATCTGTTTTAAATTTTTAGGACAATATTATTTAGGACATATTTAGAAATAAAGCTATTCAAGATGTTAAAATGTTCTTGGAAAGAAGATATTTAATGAAAAGGGAAATATGAACTTTTCTTTTACAATTGAGCTAAACCAAAATAAGAACAAACTAAAGCCTCATTGGGCTGTTGTACAGGACAGCATGGTGTTGTATTGTTGACACACACAAAAAGATGATGATGATGAACTGTCTCACCTCCAGATCCGTTTCCATGAAATCAAACACCAGACTGATGTTAGATTTGTGTCCAAAGGCATCCAGCAACTAAAAAAAAGCACACACACACACACACACGAAATGTAAGTGCTCAAATACACCTGTATCATGTGAATTTGAATACACAAACATATTGTAACATAATGAATGTCTAGCTACCCCGATGATATTTGGATGATGCAGCTCCTGCAGCAGTTTGATCTCCCGAAGAGCAGTCCTGTTAATACCTATTAATAATCAATGATAGTCATTAATTATTGTGTGAGAAATAATAATAATAATAAAAAACATTAAACATGAGCCATCAGTGAGTGATCATGAGTCATTTACCATCTTTGGCCTCAGTCCTGTGGCCAACCTTAATCTGTCAGAACAAAAGAAAACAGATGGTGTTAAACATCAGTGTGGCACACAGGTGCTAACCACATTCAATCTGACTTATTTTACCTTTTTAATGGCAACTATGGTGTCAGTGGTTTTATCTCTGGCTTTGTACACTGTGGCAAACTGTGGGAGAGAGAGAAACAGAGAGAAATAAGTCCAAAGACACATCTTCTGTGCACCAGCAGCATGAACCAGCAATGCTTTGTTGACATTAACAACCAGCTAACGCGTGTTAGCTCTCAGCTATCAGGCTTCCCCTCCATCCCCATGAGCTGCCTGGACTTGTATGAAAGAAACACAGACACAGAGATCAACCACGGTCCCCGTCTACCTACCTGACCCTCTCCGAGGAAATCCAGCTTCTCGTATCGTTTGGATCTGGACTTTACATCAAGCGCCATGGCAGCTAACTGTCAGTCTCATTGGGAGACACTTCCTGCGTTGTTAAAGGTCCGCAGCTACTTTTTCCGGGTTAAAGGAGGTTTTATATTGACCAACAGCGACACCTAATGGTTCAACTTGTCCAACGCCGAGCTCACTACGACAAACAAACAACAACAAACTTGTAAAAGTAAGTTTAGTTACAGTTTTTTTCCAAGTTAGGACAAGTCCAAGGGCCCACGACTGACAGGGGCCCCCAAAAATAGATAAACACCAATATAAAATGATTAAACCATCATCAGTGAGTATATATATTTCAAATATAATAATGAGATTAATTATCTCTTTGTTTTTACGTGTTTTGGGCAGTAAAAGTTAAATAAATGGTGGCTTTTAATCTTGCATCAAATAGTGAACTGCACTGCATACTGTATGCAGACTTGCATGCATGTACGAATCACCAGCAGTAAATATTGTGCTAGTACTAGTATTGAACTACAAGACGCAAAACAGTTGCAAGCCTTTAGAGTTATGTAAAGCTTTTGATGGGATAGTTAGGTCCTAGAGATGTGGTGACAACAGCTGCACAGAGGGGGCCCAATTAGATTTTTTTGTCATGGGGCCCAAAATTCCTGATGGCGTCCCTTGGCTTAACCTTCCTCCTGTTTTAGCTTTCTGTTACCATCCCTGGTGTTAACGGGTCGGTTTCGACCCATGTCTTAAATCAGCTTTAAAATACACTAAAAACAATAACCATCATCCAATTTTTTGTTATCTCTTGGTTACCTTGTTAGGCTACCTTATCCATGAAAATGTTGGGTTTAATATTTTTGGTGTGGGTCACTGGGCCTTATTTAAAAAGAAAAATCAGTATACCTATCAATTTCAATAAAAAAAAAAGAAAAAGAAACCTCAAGAGAATCATATAAATAAATAAAAGGTTGTTGTGTTACCTGCATATTACTGAACACATCTCTGAAATGAATTTGCTTGATTTATTTTTTAATTTTAAAATTAATAACTATAGTAACATGGTGTTATGGGTCAGTTTCAACCCATATATATTTTCTTCAAGAAAATGCAAAAAAAAAAAAAAAAAACTTTAATATAAACACACTGAAACACAGAACAGGTCATAACACAAAATATCGATTTGCAAGTTCAAACAAACAACAACCAGTCAAACAAATCAAACCAATTACTACTTCCAAAACTATTAGAAAGATAAATCAGAGTAAAAGTCTCTGTGTGCAAGAACATGCTTGTGTGTGTGTGATTGATTGGGAGAGGAGGTGGCTGTCAGTGTGTTGGCTGACACTGCACTTATGATTTCAATTTTGGCTCTAGTTATTACTTTATAATCTGTTTTTTATAACCAGGTCGAAACCGACCCTAACACCACAAAGGACATAATTTCAACCAGAGTTTAATTTTGTTGAAAGAGGTTCCTGACAAAGTCAGAAAGTCTTGATGCAATAAACAAATTTTAAGTGATTCTTTTATGCATTTAAAAACTAAAACGGGTGCCGACCCTAACACAAGAGGAAGGTTAAACACAATTTTGCAAACTAGGCTGGTTTTATCAAAACAATAACACAATTCACCAAACCATACACCCAAACTGAAAAATACCTCATATATCCCACAAAATGAAGCACTGCAACCAAAATCAAACTTTTGCACCAGATGACACACACTTCATTCGTGTTACAGATTCTTTACATTGGAGTGAACTAAGATATGCTCACAAAACAGTGAGGCGAAAAATACAATTGCAGAAAAAATGTCACCTGTGGTCTTTTATTGCTTACTTCCTGATTGAAGTGTTAACAATTATATAACACCTGCTTGGCCAGGTGGCACATGTAGTGGCCAATGAGCTCATGTAGTGTCATTTTAAGTGGCAGTGTTTTGAAATCGTAGACATGTGACTTTATGTCAGATTGTTGTGAACCGCGTTCAGTACACTTAAAAAGTGCCATTTCGAATTGTAAAATGTGTGCAAAGCAGAAAATGTGTTTAAAGTTTTGGAGATTTGAGATGAGGTTTTGCTCCCTGTCAGTGTCAGTTTAAATATTTGTGCTATCCATGTCATTTCAGTGTGTTAGCAACTGGAAAAAACTGTAATATAAACAACTTGATTATTATTATTTAGTTTACAGGAAATTTCTATTCTGAATGGCATGGTACACCACAAAGTTGTTAAACTCAAATTGATCTAATTACACAGTTTTTCCTGGATCTATGGTTCAAAATAATGATAAAAAAAATCTTAAGATGAAGGAAGATATAAACAACAGCAAATTTAAACCAGCTGGACATGATGAATGATTTAAATAGTGGGCAACAGAGCTGCCCACTTTAGAGAAAGGAGACACATTGGAGACTTGAAGATGAGCAAACATGAATTTTAGAGGTATTTGCAGTTAAGGGACTGCTATAGTGATGGTGTGATCCCAATTATAATCAGTTCGTATAAAGAAACCAAAATTAGAATTATATGCGCAATATATCAGACAGAGAAATATAACACAAAGTTGTTTTTCTCATAAAACACATTATTACAAAAACACACAAAAAGGGCTCATAGACCTGCTAAACGTGGAGAGATGGTGGAATGATGGGCAGACACACATGGGACCAGTTGGGGGTTCAGTACCTTGCTCAAGGGCTCCAGCTACCAGTCTACCTTCCATACTTCGATCCATGCTGGACTTGAACCGGCCACCCTCATCTATGATTATGACTACTCCTACTAGAAAAAGAATATAATATAATGAATATATTGTAATAATAATACAGTAAGTAGTAGTTTGTAGCACTTTGGATGATTTCTTAATCAGTTAAAGAAAACCTTATATCAACACACCTTTTCTGCTCTCTTCCTGTAACAGTTCACAGTTATGATGCAATATACAATGCTGTTATGTTCCAGACAGTTTGTCTTTTTTTTTTCCATTTCTTTTCTCATTTTTTTTTTTTTTTTTTTAGCAGTTAGCAGTTTGACATCTGTCTCTTGGGAGTCTCTTCTGTCAGTTAGGAAGGTTTTGTGATCCATGCACCACTGAACACATCTCTACATCCCATCTCCATACACAGCAGATACCCTCACATCCCACAGGATTAGGCATGGCTCCTCTCCTTTGACCCTCCCTGGTTCACACACACACATGCACGCACACACACACACACACACACACACACACACACATGCACGCACTCTCTCTCTCTCTCTCTCTCTCTCTGTTTCTCTACTGACTTTCATTTTCATGTTAAGTTTGACAAGAGGAGTGTGAAGGATCAGCAGGCCTAATACACCCCTCATCCCCTCCCCCCCCAGACGCATGCACATTCATATCCTGACAGCTCACAGATGTGACTGACAGGACCGTATGTGCCCATGCAACCATGCAGAGAGAAGAAGAGAAGAAGAGAACAGAACAGAACAGACTCAACCAGCAGTCACAGTTTACTGGCATTGTATCATCAACCTTTAGGGACATACAGGCGAGCTTAATGTGGAACATAACTGTCCAGTGACGGACATAACTCAGACCCACTTACATCACTCGCTCTAAAACAAATGTGACATATTGATGTCCTCCTCTAATTCTGATATGATTTGAGGGCATTCTTGTGCTCATTCGCCTCAGTCTCTCTCTCTCTGTGAGGCTGTGGGTGAAGAGAGCGGCAGCTGAGTTATGGATACATAAATGATTCTGGTGGCGTTTATACAGTTTGTCACAGTAAATCTTATGATAGCATGGGTAACATTATGCACAATAACTCACTCTGGTTATATGTCACATTAGCAGATGGTGATGCTGTTGAGCTGGTGTGTGTTTGTGTGCGTGTGTGTGTGTGTGTGTACCTCTGTTTGACGGGCAGGAGGAGAATGAAACCGCAGGGCTGTTTATCAAACTCATAGGAAGTGGGTGTTGTTGAGCGAGGACGTGTCGCACCACCACATCCTGCTGCTTGGAAGCAGCTTCAGACGGGGCAGTGTTCACACGATGTACAGTAAACAACAAATGCAGGCCAGGTGTTTTTTGTATGTGCATGTGTTTGTATGTGTGGTATGTGACCACTTTGTACTTTCAGACACTGTACACTGAAACCTATGATAATCTGGCCTGTTTTAAAAAAGAGATTGAAGGTGTCAGTTGGCCCCTGAAGATTTTTTTTTTTTTTTACACTTTTTGCATCACCCTACCTTGTTATACACACTAACTGGCAATCAGATCTGTTTTAAGCCACCACCCACAAACCATATATATCACGTCAAAATACTAATGCTAATAATAAGATCTAAAAATCTGATGGTGTGAGATCACAAGAGGAAAATGCCACTTATTGCTAAATTTTAGTCATTTATTGTTCCATTTGACATTTTATTTGCCCAATCTGATACGCTCACCGAATGTGTAAGAGAAGAATGATTCAGCACGATCGGCGTCAGCGCTGTATCATACACCTGCTGTACGTTTCTGTCTTTGTTTTACTCACAGAGTCTCAGGGGAAGTGGCAGTGTTCTGTCATCTAGGGAGTTTTCCTCTTTGTTTCTGCTTCTGACTCTCTCACACAGGCCCCCCCACACACACACATACACACACACACATCCACACATACGCACACACACACACACACACAAATGCAGCTGTATCTGACCACATGCACAGTTATAACACAACAGGATGTTGTAGGGTGGATGTTTGAGGTGTGAAGGTTCACACAAGCCGTGACAAACAATATCTGTTTCTGAGAACTAATTATTTATTACTTGTGTGTCTAATAGATGCTGTCACCCCTGATCTGTTGCTTGTTTTTTGTCAGCAGGAAACTGGGATTTGAACCCAAAGGTATGTATCTTGTGACAGTTATTGCAGCACATCAGCAGTCCACAACATGATCTACTTTGCCTATTTTACTTTTATTCTTTGCAGATGTCTGTAGTAACAACACAATAAGAAAGCAGAAGGACAAACAGAAGGACAATCATTATCTTCCTTGCTGCCGTTTGTTTACAACCAACGCAGAGATTCATCAAATTGCTGCTGTCAGTCCTGGGCTGCATTGTTAGACGCCAGAACTGTCAGTTTGAATAAATATTAGGGCAGAATTTGTTTTGTTCACCACTGTCTTCCTCCAGCATCTGAGGCATCAGCATACACCGGGCCTCGTGGAGGACTTCAAGATGAGCCCACTTGATAGCTCGGCTCATACAGAGACAACATTATGATAATGTCCCTGTAAGTAGCAGGGGGATGGGCCCAGTGTCATCTCTTCACATAGACTCAGCCAGCAGGGAGCCCACCGTCAACTGCATTTAGGGCTGTCTTTGTTGTTGTCTTAGTTCCCATCTGCGTTGTTGTTTTGTTCTGGTCTGCATCTCCTCTCAGACATTGTTATCGCTCTCATTAGGAGAATCTCTGTCTCAGTCCCAAATGGAGAACAAAGTCTTGCAATAACTCTTTCTCTCCATTTGTTTGTTTGTGTGTGTGTGTCTAGCATTGTATATGCAAGTATGTCTGCGTGTGCAAACAGCAGGTGGACCCTTAAGACTGTGCACTGTTTGCTGAGCAGCTCGGTATTAATTAATTGGTGTATGGAGCCTATATATAAATGTTATTTTATAGTGTAAAGCAGGGAAATACAAAAACATATGAAGATTACCAGTAGAAGATGTGTGCCATAATGCCATGGGTACAATGAATGTGTCTTATGCAACTGAGGGCAGCAAGGTGTTCAAGCCAACTGAAAAGTAAATGAGGGAGAAGAAAAGACCATCCTAGTTTATCTGAGTGTATCAGGAGGTGAAGATAGTCCCAGTGGTGTGATATCCAAGAAGTCATTTACTTCATTAACCCAGTCAGATCACTGAGGCCTCAGTAATCAACCTTGTCACACGTCCCATTAACTTTTCACTCCATCAGTACGGCCCTCGCTCCTTCCAACACACACTCACATATACACGAAAGCACGTTTGTTGCACGCCTCTGTATCCACAATGCACAAGTGCACGTTATACGTCACACACAATTGCGTGTTCCTTGCATGCTTTCACCGTCTCGCTCATCTCAGTGGAGACCTTTATGACCTGCACACACACACACACATACACACACATACACACTCCCTCTCCACCTCTCTCAGCTAACCCCATTACCTCTGTCAGTCCCAGGGGTCTTTCAGCTCTGATGAACCCTCTGCTGCCCTGTGAGATTAGTGGACTCCCTGAGAAAAGCCCTTCATTGATTGGACGTGAGTCTCTCCTGCTTGCAATGTCAGCTCAAGGTTAGCACATTGACTCTCAGTCAAGTGCTGTAGCTTTGTTATGAATATCAGTGTGTTATTATTATTCTAGCTCTGCTGACTCCACTGCTTATATTATTCATAAAGACAACAAACCAATTATTGACATTCACCTTCAGAATCTCTTTTCTTCCTCTCTCAGTCCATCTTCCTCTCCAGTGGTAGCACTTAAAACATTTGCCGAAGCATTTATTAATTGTTAAATCTCTTTTTTCTCCTCCGTCTTCACCTCTTCATCTTGGTCTCCTCTCTCTCCATTGATGAAACCACAGAGGAACTGTTGCCACATAAAAGCCTTAGCTTTTGGTAAAGTGGTTTCAACGAGGTTCACTTTTATGTATTGCAAATCAGGCACAGGGAAGCATTTACTTTGCGTTCCACTTGAGGGAATCTTCCAGACAAAAGGGCAGGGAGAGATGAAGGAATGGGAGCAGCTCTCAGTCTGTAATAGAGAGTTTAGATAAATGGCTGGATCAGGAAGACAGATTGATCTTTTTATGTTGAACTTGATGAACATGAATGATGCACCAGATTTCTTGTAGCGGTGAATAGAGATGAAAGGATTATCTAGATATTTAGATCATTCAGGCAGGAACGCTGCCCTGCACTGCTGTCTCTTTCCTCCCCATCATAATTCAATATTTACAGTTTAAGCTGGAAAACTGCTCCCTCTTGGCTGCCTGTATCTGGTATCCATGGCAACAGATTCGAGAACAGAGTGCCGTCTGTATGTGTCCGTGTGTGTGTGTGTGTGTGCGCGCGCGCATGTGTGTCTGTGTGTAATGTTTACTGATACACTGCAATTGATTGGTTGTTGGGGAGCAGCTGTTGACCCCTCACTCTCAGGGGTCTCTTTGTATTCTTCCACACATCCCAAATCAATAGACACACATTAATGTGAACACACACACACACCATACACACACTATTTTGGTATTCTATAATTGTGAGGTCTTAAATTATTTTAGAGTCAGATTCTATTTCTCTTTTCTAAAACCCTAAAGCCAAACCCTAAATTAAACCCAGCTGTAACTGTAGTCATTTATTGAACCTCAGAGAACTAAGACATAATTAACTTAAAAGCAAATAATAATGTTGTCATTTTAAATGTTTTTTTCTTTTTACTCAACTTACTATCATGTCAAGACATGTGGTTCTCATAAAGATAGATGTAAAATACACAAACAAACACATGCAGTAATATAATACTGGCCCCATAAGTGGAGATATTAGCAAATGGACAATAAAGTGTTGATATGAAAACACTCCCATTAAAACAGAAACTCTTGAAATACTATATATCTATATACGCACACTTACATGCACACACGCATGCACGTTACACATTTGTGAATCTAGACAATGTGCCACAGGAGGGGAAGTGAAAAGCAGAAACACCCAAACCACTGATGGTATTGCAGATTTTTAAATACAAGTTTGAAACTGTGCTGAGCACATAATCACAAATACTACCCTGGCTAATGAAATACTTCCTCGTGGGTGCTCCACACCCATACACACATACCAGGGATGAGTAACAGCGAGTAACTGTGGGGCACCAAGAGAGAAAGGTCACCTGACATCATTTGCATTGCTTGCTAATGTTAAAGGATGTTTTCCATACAGGGAAGGTCAAGGTTTGCATGGAGACACGATATAAACACAACTTCTGACAATGATGAATTAACGGAACAACTGTGGCTTGTTCGAGGTTGGTTGATGTGGGTTTTCCACTGTGCTGTAATTTGACATATTAAGGGGAAAGCACCAGCACACACAAATGCGAGCACACACACACACACACACACACACACACACACACACACACACACATGCACACACACAGATCCACACTTTAATCTCCCTTTATCCATCCACTCAGACCCACTCACACACCCACCTTGTCTTCCCTTGAATCAGATGTGTCAGCAGAGTGCGTTGTGGCAACTTTTGTCTCACTGAACACATGTTAAATTGGACTTCATTACACTGTGCCTGTCAAATAACATCATCACAAGTCATCCCAGTGGTTGTGGCTTATGGGCAAACCATTTCCTATTAAGACAAATGTGATAAACTTTATTTATAGTTTAGCCCACAGGTTTGCAAAATGTTTCATCTCAGAACTCCCCCGAGGATGTGCAATAGAGAAACATCTGATAAGATTTATGTATCTAGCTATGACTCAACACTGGTTTACATGGGTATAAAATGTAAATGAGGAGGATGAAACCGCTGATCATATTCTTTTTTATAGTTTAACTCTGTTCTCTTTGAACTGGAGGAAGCTGATCTAGCTCTCAGTGTTTCTAACAACAGGCCAGGCTAATTAGGATATTATTCATCCACTTTATGTATTTATTTTTTTTAAATGTATTAGGTTGATATCTTTGCAAGCTTATCTACTGCATTTTATCTTATATGGTCTCTTAAACTTCAACAGTATCTGAAGTTAAGTAAGGCACTTTCCTGGTTAAATAATAAGTACTAGTGGATTGTGCACATTTTTCTGGGATGTGTCTGGAATTTTACCATACCACCGATGTCTTGTACTACACTATTATCTGGTCAGTTTGGCAGCAAAGTGAGACCGACTTAAACCAAACTGACCGGGCTGAGTTGGTAGGCTCAACTGTCCTAAACAAACATCTAATATTATTTCTGTTTCTGCAATTTCAATTAAAAAAAATAAAAAATAAAAAAATAAGATTTAATATTCATAGATACACTTTATGTTGGAATAAATGTCAGTGTCATACTATAAAGGTTGTGCATGCAGTATCTAAAGTGCAAAACATTGTCTCTGTCCTTACAGCAGTGACTCAGTCAAAACAACAAACCTTTTGCCAGATGTTGTCCCCCCCCCTTTTTTTTGTTGCGTTACAGTCCCACAGGAGAAGGCCATGGGAATTAGGGGAAGGTTGCAAAAAAAAAAAGGAGACGCGCTAAGCGTGCGTGCTGCCAGGTGGAGGCGATGTCGCTCCTCCTCTCCTCTCTCCTCTCCTCTGACTGCCAGAGCTTTCAGTCTGCTGGGTGAGATCATTACCAGACACCAGGCTCCGGGACCTGACATTCACCGATCGGAAAAGCAGAGAGAGAGTGAGACACACACACACACAGAGAGAGAGAGAGAGAGCAAACCCTGATCCGATGCAACCGGCGAAGGAAAGCGACCTAAAACCACCGTCTCTCCTGCCTCGGCTCTCCAGTCTCCTGTACTGACGGCTGAACGCGCGGTCTTGTCGCTGACATTTTTTTCCCGCTGGATTTGGGCTTGTAAGTCGGATGCGGGCTTGTTTTGACTGCAGTAATAGTCCTACTCACCACCCCTCCTCCTTCACCTCCTCCTCCTCCTCCTCCCTTATACCAAACCGAGTAGCGGATTTGCAAAGGGATCTCAGCGCTGTGCAGCTCCCCGAGTGACCAGCGATCCTGCAAGGCATCGGAGACGCACTCTACACCGCCGCGTCTCTCTCCAACACCAACACCACCACCACCACCACCGCACGAGTCAATCCACCAGAGCCTCTGAAAGATCTTATTTCTGCGAGGAATTGGGAGAGAAGCGCCAAGTTTCCGATTGGATTTTTTTTTTTTTTTCCTGGTGCGGCTACCTTGCTTCTGTCATCAGATCGGCTGCAAATCCTATTTTCGCTTCTTTTTTTTTTTTTTTTTTTTTTTTTCCTCCTCTCCTCTCTTTCCAAAGCACCGTTGACGCCATTTTCCTCGGGGTTTTCTGTCAAAAAATATATATACATATATTCTGGCACCGTTTGACAGCTCCCCAGGAGGCTGTCATCCCATCCGTCGCTTGTGTAAAATGTGTCTAAATGGATTGTAAATGATCTTGATAAAATATTTACACGTTAGAGCCGAGTGTGTGACAACATTAGACATGGGTAAGTAGCCCCGGTTGACTGACCACATTCCACACCTGAATACACCTCTCCTGTAAATGTGTTAATGTTTTTATTAATTGTTATATTACTTGCAGTGTGTGTGTATGTATATCTCCTTTTCATATTTGCTTTTTGCATGCCACCTTTATAGATGTAGTTTCACAGATCATACCTGTGCTGTTTCTATCCTTTAATTGACATGAAATATGTGAAATCTCTTGCAGTCACATGCCAACAAAATCGACCAAACACACGCACATACTCCACACCACCATGCGCACATTCTGGCACGTACACACAGAATACCCCCAAACAATGCTGTACCACTCAGCCTGCATCCATTATTACTGTGTAATACCTTGGTAATTAGGTGGCAGTAAGATAAAACAGCTAATTAGGTCAATGGGATGAAGTGTCCACTACACATTGATCAAGGAGCAGCTAAACCACAGGCTGTTCACGCTCTTAGTTCAGATGTTTTTCTACTGGGGTGGACCTCCTGCATCTTCATTGACATTGATAGTCACACATCACATAGCATCACACTCAGTGACATGCATGCGGATGGTTGTTACGCCTTCAGTCTGGCTGGCATGAGTTATGTGAATGTATGGCTTTTTTTTCTGGTTGAGTTACAGAGGCTGCAGAGGGACACATGTTTCATGAAATGATGATGAAGTGCTGTGGAAGTTTCATGTTGAAGCACACTCAGTGCTGGAAGTGTGTTTCATTTCTCACTTTGACTTCATTCTACTTTATTTTTCATTTGTAGAAGCCCACACGTGCTGCAGGGATGCTAGAATACATGCAAATGTGGCTTTCACATTTTTATGTAGTGGGCTTGGTGGATGCCAGCGCTACTTCACTTTGATTGCATTTATCAATAGTTGATCGGTTTCACGTGGGTGTCAGTGTGGCCAAAAGTGATGGTCGTGCTTTGGCTGCATGTAAGGAACGTGAGGGCTGTAAGTGAATGGCAGTATGCCACTGTTATCAGCAGCCCCCAGAAACCTCAGTCACAAGCCCAACATCAGAAGATAAATAGACGAGACTGAATGAGTTAGAGAAAGTGTGGAAAAATAGTCAGGTCTCTTGGATATATGGGAATGAAGTGGAGTGGAAATGAGCACTGGATAAAAAAAACAACAACAAGGGCATGAGAAGAGAGGCAATTGTAAGAGAAGTGAGTGACTATGTGGAAAGAAATGGGGTTGAGAGATGGATAATAGAGGTGATTCAGACTCGGATGGAACCATCGATCTTGTCTTGTTAACAGGTTTGGGGGAGTGAAACTCTGGCAGCATTTTTGTGGCGTAAAAGTATGAAGCAGGCTATTAAAACCCCTATTAGGTAATGAGATGCCCATGCCACCTTTAAATTAAAGCATGAGAAATCGATTAGGTGTATCCCCTTCTGAGCTGGATACCTCGGGTCGAAATAGGATCACAGAGAGGGGGGAGGAGGGAATGTGAACGGGATCCAAGGACAAATCTAACTGTTGGCAGGCTCTCTTAACAGAATATCAGCACTGGAGCACCTTTTGGCAGAGCACACAGAAAGAGTGAGTGAGTGAGGGAGGGAGGGACGGAGGGAGGGGGGGAGAGGTAGGAGGTGGAGGGTAAAGGAAAGAGGTAGCACAGGGAAGAGGGGAGAGAACAGAGGTTGGGGGGGGAGGGTGGTGGGGGGGGGGGATGAGGTGAGGGGAAGGAGGAAGACAGTTGGGGAGAAGGGGAGGTGTTTTTGCTGACAGCCATTTTGTGGCTTCTGCTGCAGTTAAAATGGTTTAACATTCATCTGCTTCTGCGGGGTAGTTAGGTGAGGATGGTTTTTAGTGCTACCTGGCATATGGCTCATCCAGAGGAGTGTGTGCGTGTGGGACTGCACAGAATGGCTGCAAGGCCATCATTTTCTATTATAGCTGTCCCACACATGGTACTTTATGACTGTCCTTCTAGCTGCCCTATAGCTGAACACATGCTTGTGCCAGCCTTTCTGAACCGGAGAGAGAAAAGGTTTTATTATGTATTTTTATATCCAAATAGAAGAAAAAAAACGAATGCGCTCTTTGATATGGACAAGGTAAAAAGATGGCTGTGCGTACCTTACTCTGCTTTGAGGCAGAGGAGTAATAGATTTCCAGATTGGAAACTCATGCTTGCACCCACTGGATTTGGAAGTATTAGAAGGCTGGGGCCATGCCTTTTGATTTGTCTCCAACCAAAGATTGGATCATTCTAGAAACATTGGTTTACGTGATTGCCCCCTTCACTAGAGGGCTGGAATAAAAGAGAAAAGGAGATAAATGCAAAATGAAAATGGCAGACAGACAATGTTCACCATCCCTGTGAGATACTCATCTACAGCCAGGGATGGCCAAGCCTCTACTACGCTCTCACATCAAAGAAAAGGAGAAAAAAGACTCTTCACCTTGTGCAATCACACAGGCGTTCGGTGTGCTTGTGGATGTGTGAATATGTGTGTGTGTGTGTGCGCGCATCTGTCTGCATGTGTGTATGAGCTATTTGTGAGTCCACCTCAGGCAGTGGGCTGCTGGGTATGCAGCCTTAAAAGGTTGTGTTTCTGCTGCCATCCCTCTCTCTCTCTCTCTCTGTTTCTCACTCACATTCAGACTCTGTCTACCTCTGTTTTGTCTGTGCGTCTGTATCATTCACCATCTCTGTTCTGTCCATCTTTAGTCCATTATCGATGCTTTATCATAATTGTTTTTAAAGGACAAGGCAAAATGTTGGGAGGAGTGTCTCATTCACAGCCTTTCGCATCCAGCACAGGGAATGACCTTATGCTATTTGAGAGGGAAGCTGGTTAGCGCTGGTAGTTTTGAGAACATAATAAAGCTATTTATGCAGTGAGTCTGGCCTCTCACAATCACCCTGCTGTCTGAGGCTAGTCGAGGTGTGCATGTGTGTGTGTGTGTGTGTGTGTCAGTGTGTTTGTGTGTGTAAGAGAGAGAGAGAGAGGAGACAGTGAGGCTCAGGCTAGGCAAGGGAGGCCCGAGGAGGGGTCAGTCTTACATAAACTCTCAGCCTGTCTGCCAGTAACAGAGAACTAACACAGCTTAGGGCACCAAGCAGGGAGGGAGGAGGAATAGTCATGACCCAGCTAAGTAGTTTACACAGT
The DNA here is from genome assembly GCF_000972845.2 of Larimichthys crocea. Taxonomy (NCBI): domain Eukaryota; kingdom Metazoa; phylum Chordata; class Actinopteri; family Sciaenidae; genus Larimichthys; species Larimichthys crocea. The sequence goes on from NC_040013.1 coordinate 27,662,291, forward strand.
AATGGCCCAGAATGAAGATTGTACTAATATATGACGCCATTTTGTTGTCATACTGTGTTATAGTTGTGAGGGGGCACTGACTCTTGAGAGCACCACCCAAAGTGGTTACTTTTTGATGAGTGTGTGTGTGTGATGTTGTAGTTGGCAGCTGTCTCTTTTTCCTGTCATTGTCCTCTGTCACATGACATACTGGGTGGCTTTCACACATGCCATGAGGGCGAGTCACCAAGCTGACATTAGGGACTGGGAGGTTCCTGGAGGGCCAAACATGGTCATGTGGGTACAGTATGATCAGGTCGTGACTAAGCCTGGACTCGCTATCTTTTCGTTATATTCCCCATAAAACTTTGAATACTTGAAAGAGAGACCAAAGTCACAGTGGTAGTTTTGCATGTTTTAGCCCATTAAATGCAAATTGTCTATACTGTACATTACTGCTGACCATGTTCCAAAGCATGCCATATGTTTTTCAATCAATGTTTTCTATTGATTCTAATAGGATATGAAATTCATCTTGCAGAGACTGTCCCGGGATAAGTAATCTATCAAGGTGCTGATTGATGCAACCCTTGTTGATGTATGATTGTATGCTAGTTAGTTAGTTAAAGAAGCCCTGTCATCTGGGATTTTCGACTGCTAAAAAGTATTGGGCTCAAAATCTCTGTTATCTTGAAGACAAACAATAACAGAGCAGAAAGAATAATGGGAATTTCTAGTTGTTGTTGGGAAGCTAACCTTAAAATTTCACTTTGGAAGATTTCCTGAAGGCAACAATAATTTTCAGAAATGTATTACCATGGGAGAATAATGTGACTATGACAATAAAACTAAAGCAGACTAAAGACTCCAGCAACTTTTTAAAGTTCCTTTTCATACCGCACTTAATGAATGAAAATCAATGACTTCCAGGAAGGTAGGAAATCAATCTGAAAACTTATTAGTGTGCTTTGGAAAATGGCTGGCAGTATACTGTTGGCTGTGTAGAGTATAAGCAAATTGGAGTTCATAAGCTTAAATATGTAAACCCACTGTTATGGTCCTTTTTCGTACTTAACCACCACAGGGATACCAGAACTTACATCAACAACCCTTATGAGTCAGCTTTGAAAGACTGTGGTTTCAGATTGGCAAACTTTACAGCTAAAGACAGGGTTCATAGAAATAGGCCTTTCATTTTTATTTAATCTTTAGAATGCAGAAGAAAAATATCTAACTAATGACTTTGACCTCATAGTTTGTGTGCAGTCTTACAGTTTGTCGCAATACCACCATGGATTATGGTTATTTAATCACACTGTAAGCATGGTGGTGCAATGGCATTATCTTCTCGCGGCGAGATGGTTCAAACCAGCAAGGGGTTTCTCCAGGTCTCCGGTTTCCTCTAAAGACATACAGGTTAGGCTAATTGGCGACTCCAAATTGCCCATAGGTGTGGTTGTGGAATGGTTGTCTGTCTGTGTGTCAGCCCTGTGATTGACTGGAGACCTGTACCCAGCACCATGCTAAAGGGATAAGCGGGTATAGCTGTAAGCATGTGCTGTACGGCATTATGATGGGGATCAGCTGTTAGTACAGTAGCGTGGGCTGGTACAGGCGTGTGCACAGAAAAAAACACATGGAGATAGTGTAAAATGCTGAGAGTTACCATGTCAGAGGATAATTCTATATTAGCCACCTCCGGTTGGGTAATAATACCATCTGTAGGTTTATATACTGTAAAGCTTTTGTGCTCTCGGGTCATTGTAAGTTTGCAGCAAGCAGTAGGCTTTTACTTGATTCATGTCCTCAGGTAGTGGTCTAGTCTGAGTTCACATCAGTGTAAATGGTGTCAGTCTAAACTCAGTGTGTGAGACAGCATTCCCCACTTCCAGCTCAGTCATGCCTCATGTCATATTGACTGATGGGATTCCCTGGAGCTATGTGAGAAGTGTAGTCCAGTGTTTGTTTTGGTTGCTTTCTGTTTATACGTCTGTGTGTAAGTGAGCTTGTGTAAGTGCATGTGTGTGTGTGTGCGTATTGATGTAAGTATGTAATATATATCTGTGCCTGCATGTGCAATGAAGGAAAACCTGAATCCTCTGACAAATGGCTACCACATCCTTTTCTCTAGGGAGTAGAAATAGCAGCAGGGGTGAACCAGTGTACTCAGTGACAGCAACGCTTCCATTTGTATGTGTATTTATGTGCAAGTGTATGGAGTTTTTCATGCATGTGTGTATCAATGCCACTGCATGTGTGTGTAAAACAGTTCAGACGCTGGTTTTTCCAGACCAGCTCGTAAACCACATCTGGGGAAAGAATTTAGATTCCTTCCCTCCGTCTTTCTCTGCTGCCTTCCCTTTTCCCCATGTGTGATTCCCTCCCTCCTTCCCTGCTCTGGTGAAAAGAAAAAAAAACAGAAGTCAGCTTCTTTCATTTTTTCTGTCTTGTGTCCTCAGGCTAACTTCAGCCTGGTTTTAGAGCAGAGAAGAGGAATGTCTTATTTTGCACTGATCACTTTAGTGTCTGCACGGCTCTGCTTCAGATCTGTCGTGGGGAATGGGGATGAAATGAGGGATAGAGGGAAGGAGAGAAGATTAGCAAAGAGTGATCAGAGAAGGGAGAGAGGAAAGCGAGTGTATGTCAAAATGAGTTTGTTTATGTGAGGTATAAAATGCAAATGAGAGCGTGGTAACATGCCTCCACAGCTCTGTGATGAGCTTGTGTTTGTCTCCATACATAGCAGGCAGTTAATGATGTTGATGACAGTGGACAGGCCTGTGCTGAGAGGCAGCAGTAGAATGAAGCTATGTAGATGACAGCACTCTTCTTTTCCTAATCATTTCATTCACCTGCTCTCTCCATAGATTGTCCCTGGCTTCCCTGTGTTCCTGTGGGACAATCGACCCAACCCCAGTAGCTGATTGACAACAACCAACCAGCCCGACAGACTACTGTTCTCTATCTTCCCATTGGCTGGCTGCCACAGCTTCCCCCATCCTGACTGGCTCTGGCGGGAGCGTGGATGGAGCCAAGGGATCTGGTTGGCTCGGCCCGACCCAAAGAGGCGGAGTTACAGGGAGGCAGGGTGGGGCCAAATGAAGAGGGCCAGCAAGGAGCAGCGGGCATCGGTTTGGCGCGCAGTGATGATGTGATTAACGGTGCCATCAGCGAAGGGGAGGGGCTAGAGGAGCAGGGGGAGGGGCTTCTGGAGGAGCAGGAGTTCTCCATCAAGGAAGCGAGTTTCCAGGAAGGAAGTCTAAAGCTGAAGATCCAGACCACCAAGCGCACCAAGAAGCCCCCCAAGAACCTTGAGAACTACATTTGCCCACCGGAGATCAGGATGACCATCAGACCTCCAGTTGGGGAGGGCAAAGGGGGGCGGCAGGGACGCACAGGAGGCGGGGCAGGATCAGGGCGGGGCCAGAAAGACGAAGAACGAGGACCGCCCAGGAAAAGGGTAAGGCACCATCCCTGGAAATGCTGCCGCTCGTGCGTACTTTCCATAGGTGTGCAGTATGTCTTTCATAAGTTTCACTGAGAAAACTCCCGTGGCTTCCTTCAACAACATCTCTGAACTGGCCGCTCCCTCTCTCACACTCTTACCTCTTTCTGTACCTCTCTCTCGCTCAGTAGCTCGTTTCCCTGCTTGGTTACACAGGGTCAAAGTTTGCTGGGTAATTGAAACCAGTCATGGCTAGCTGAGATCACACAGCGACACACACACACACATACACACACTCAACACACACACCCACATAGGAGCTGAGAATAGGGCTGACATAAGCAAGTGACAGCTGGTGTCTGCTCTCTCCATTTGTGGTCATATACACAGAGACCTTTCCTCTCTCCTCTCCTCTTCTCTCCTCTCCTTTAATGAAATCAACTCTTACGGGTCACGCTCCTTCTCCCCCTACCTCCCTCCCTACTCCATCACACCTTTTACACACTACACTGGTGTTTGGTGTGTGTGACACTGTGTATGTACAGGTCCTTTGGGGAATCTAGTGTTTGCAGTGTGTGTTGACCTACACAGTGGTGTGTGTGTCCAAACCTGACAGCCATCTCGATGTCATGGAGCTCGACAGGCCCAGCAGGAGCGAAGGCGTCATGTTGTCAACATGATGCTGGGCCGTGTTTTGTTCTGTTGTGCCTCAGCCATGATGTTTTAGTTTAAATTCAAGGGGCTCAAGAGGTAATAAAGCTGCATAATTGTTGTTTTACCAAAAACATTGTCTTGCATGGTCAGATGTACAATATATCGAGTCTGTCTGTGTTGAATCTGGATCTAATGCAACCCAAAAAATAATAATAATTGTGGCCTGTTCAAAATTTAAAACTATCTTGACATTTGTGCATGGCAGGCAGGAAGTTGTCTAAAATTAATAAATAAATAAATGAATAAAACTGTTTGTTTCAGACTTGCATCTTAATCGTTTTATAACGAATTACTGGATAATTTAATCTCTAAAAAAATGTTCAAATAATGAAAGGAATCCATGTTTTTGGTTGAATTGGTGACAAGTAGACAACTGGGGTTGCAAGTAGTCATCGCCTCCTTCACCACTGCTCTAAATGAATGTCTGTTGGGTTTTTCCAAAAACTGGTACATGGGGTAAAAACACAAATCTAATCTGTCACCTTGTGCTCTAAGTTTGAGCAGTGATTCAAATAGAAAATTGCAACCAAACTAGATTGAAACCTTGTAGGTGTTGCTTTGTAGTTTGCAGATCTTGACATCATCCATAGCCACGATTTCAGCTAGTCTGTCTGTAGTGTCTATTCTTACCACAAGTTAAATTATGAGTAAGTCTGACCTGCAGTCACCTTCTTGTAAATAAAGTATGGAAGGCATTTTTACTACGAAAAATGTTCAGTGTTTATATCCATCAGTGAGCTGAGTGAGCTGAACCCTGCACTCTGATGTTTGGGCAGCCATTGCTAATCCAGCGCCATCGGTCCCCATTTGGAAGCCCACTGCTTACAGGATGATTGACAGAGGTTGTCATAGTGACAGGGACAGCAAGCTGATCTCTATTGAGATTTGAGGTTTGGGGAGGGGAAGGGAGTGGAGGATGTGTTGGTGTTGATTCAGATCAGTTTCAGCCCTTCATCCCCTTCGTTCTGTCCCTCAATCACACCCCCATCCCCCTTTCCCTCTACACCCTGCTCCCCCCCCTCTACATCCTTTCCCTCCATCCACCCATCACCTGCCACCCCAAGGGTGTAATACAGGCAAGCTCACTGGAGAAGAACGGGTTAAAGAGAGAGGCTGGGTTGCTTTCTGTCTCTCTGTCTCCCTCTCATGTGTTTGTGTGTATATATGTGTGTGTGTGTGCGCGTGTGTGGTGTGTGTGTTGGGGTTAAATACTCTCTTTGTGGTGTGTGTGTGAGGCTGTGTGTCAGGAGGGGAGGCGGGAGGGGGAGCAGATGGACAGCCTCTCTGCTCTCTGCTGTATTGTGTCCACATCTACTCTTTCCCTCTTTCTCTCTTTATCTTTTATCTGTCCCTCTTTCTCTGCTTTTCCCCTCGGTCTTTTCTTCCCTCATGTCTTCCTCTTTTCACTCACTCTTTTTCACCACTCTTTTCTTCCTGTTCCTCCCGCTTTCACCCTCTGTTGTCTTGTAGCAGATGGCAGCGTGGGGCAGCAGCAACAGAGCAGAAGCCAGAGTGTGAGCAGGAGATGGGGAGAGGAGAAGGGGGTTGTGGAAAGAGGAGGAGGAGAAAGGAGGTGGGGGTCAGGCATATGGAGAGCCTGGTTAAGGGGCCCCCTCAGAGGGAGTGTGTATGTGCGTGTGGTAGTGTGATGAATAGAGGGAGTGGGGGCGACAGGATACAATAGATGCCTATTAAGACAGAGATTTGACTCTAATAGACAGAGAAGGGGAGAGACAGGCAGACAGATAAGTAGGCAAACATGTAGAACGGCGCAAAGAAAGACATGGAAATGGCGCTTTTTCTTCTATTTCTTTGTAGCAGCATAAGAAACTGCTGTCAAAACTTTGTTCTGCTTCTCCAACTTATACTAAAATTAGACTTTCAGTTTAAATGTGGTGAATTTGGCATGCTCCTGTTAAGAAATATTAGCAGCATGAACAGGAATAAACATTAAAAAGATGCAAGTAGGAGTTGTAAATATAAATGTTTGCAGCTGACTAATTCAACACCGGAGGCAAAGGCAGAGAAAACATATGAATTTAAAGCTCACCCTTTATTTACTACATGTAGTGCGCTATATTTACCCCCCCAAATTCTGTACAGTGTACAATGTGTGCAGCATGTAGTGCACGCAGTAATTCCCACAATGAAAAGAAATCAGTAATGTCCCTGACAGTGTAATGAGTTTATAGATGTCATGTGACTCCATAGCTGTCAGCGATACACAAAATGATTCATAAGTGTCTAAAATCTCAATCTACTGCTCACTGTCTATTAGGGAACGAGCGAGTGGTTTTAGATACACACATACTGAAGAGATGTTAAAATATGTATTTTCCCAGAATGTCACCCTTCTATCATCTTCATAGCAGGCATCCATAACCGGGAGGGTCAATGAGCAGGCGCCTTGTGTCAGAGGACAGACCCACACACACACATAAACGGGATATGATGGGCTCCCCTTCTCTGTCTCCAGCTGACATCACACACATGCTGAACGTCCCCTCACACACAGCTCTTTGTCTGGCCACGCTGTGTGTGTTTGGAAGATGAATGTGTGTGTTGTAACGGATTGGGTCCTGGGTCAACCACTGCATCACTCCTCCAGACACACATGCACACACACACACACATAGACACACACAGTTATTGGTCCAATGCCTACACATGGGGGAGCATACGCTAAGCAAGCTAAAATACATTCACATTCTGTATCTCTCTTACTCACACACACACACACACATAGACAAACACACACTCACAAATCATGTTGAGCAGTGATTGCAGTTAGAGAGAGTGTTTTCCTGGTTATCTGTCCAGTTCTCTGGACGTGCCAAATGTGGCTCTTAATCCATTTCACTATCTGTGGGGAGAGATAAGCCAGAGCTTTTCCAGGAGTCCAGGCCAGGCTTGTGTGTTGCTGTTGTTGTATGTGTGTATTAGTGTGTCTATGCGAAACCCTGACACTAGACACACACTTATCTTGTCTTGACAGCCCCTCTGCTTGGTGGTCCCCCTGGCTGTGTGTGTGTGTTGCTGCCTGGTGGTCTCCCAGTAGTGTTTGGGATTATTATGTGTTAGTCAAGTGCATTCACAAGGAAATTAATGCTGCCACAGTTGCCACGCCAAGTGTGTGTGCATGCGATGCGTGCACATGCGTGTGTGTGAAATGGTTAGCCTTTTGATGTGAGCTTTTTTATCCCAGGCTGAGATGGCGGTTGGTGACCTGAGGGACTTGATGAGCTCATAAAATAGGAGCGTGTATGTGTGTGTGTGTGTGTGACTGTGTGTGTGTGTGTCAGCTTGTGTGTATGTGTGCGAAGCGTTACCCACAGAGAGCAATTCTTGTCTGATTTATGAATGTGTATGAACATGAAATGATCACCGCTCTAATATGGCCTGACCAAACTGTCATATTGGACTTTTTTTGGTGTCTGTCATTTTGGTGGAACTAAGCAGGCTTTTATTTTGGTGTGTGTGTGTGTGTGTGTTTGTCCTCAGTGTGTAGAGAGTAAGAGCTGGGAATGCTTTAAGGGGCGTTTCCCTGTGGTTGATGGGGGATGGGACATGTGCATGTGTGTGTTTGTGTGTGTGTGTGTGTGTGTGTGTCTGTGTGCTTGCATGCTGGGGAGGGGTGAGTGATTTAGCACCGCTGAAACACCAGCTGTCCATCTGTGTCTGACCCCCATACACACCCTGTACACACTTGAAACACACACCGACACCCACACTGACACACACACACACACATCCTTGCATCTAACCTCTGATCTGCTCTTGAGTATCTCTCAAACCTGAAGAAAGTCCAGACATAACACAATCTGTTCATCTGTCTTTCTCCCACCAAACACACACTTGTACACAAAAACATACACACACTTTACATTACACTAGACAAGAAGGCTCCCTAATCAGCTCTGCAGTAGTGCTGGTGCTGCAGTGTATCCACAATGAATGACTCTGCAAGGTCACTCCTAGTGAGCACACACACACACACACACACACACACACACACACACACACAACCAGACACACACATCCACACAAAGGAACACTGGAGGCTGGCTGAAGAAGAGATGAACTTTGACCCTGCCGGACATTCAAAAGTCGAGGTGATAGCTGGACTCCACAGTTGTGTGTGTCTCCATGTGTGTGTGCGTGCTGAATTGTTTGTTTGTGCGAGTGGGTCAGGGTTGAGACAACTGGAGTCTGGCCTTTGCTTGCTTACCCTTAGGGCTGGATTTGGTGTGTGTGTGTGTGTGTGTGTATGTGTGTGTGTGCATGTGTGTGTTTGTGCTGACCATTTGGTTGGAACTGTAGCTAATTTCTCAATCAGGCACACACATACCATCTTCTCAATCTGTCCCAAAGGTCAAGCCCTATTCATTCACTATTGTGTCCAGTCCCAGTGGGTTGCTGTTCCTCTTCAGGCAGATGCAGGCGGACTATAATAGCTGGTCTAGCTCAAGTTACATTTTAATGAAGACCTGAGGCAGCTACTTGCACTTAAAGAAATGCCAATGACTCAGTCGGGGGGCAGCTACCAATGAACATGAAGGCAACAAATAAATAATAAAAGTCTTGTTTCAGCTTTGAAGCATCACAATAAGCAGTCATTCTTAAAATGACTACAAAACAGACTCTGTGTAGTAACAAGTCACCCTTCAGCTAAAAAGAAAACAACAAAAGGAAAACCTAAGTGGTCATGGTTTTGATATGGGAACATCAATATAAGTGTAGTCTCTATAAAAAAAACATATACAGGCCTGAATATGGTTTTTGGACAGCGGTTGACTCTGACTCACATAACTGTGGGATTATCTGGAGGGCGGCCATGTTTGATGTCCTCTGCGGTCACGGATGATGTTGAGTCACAGCATCATGTGTTCCTGGTGGCCGCTTTGTTAGTGTGGCTCCATCATGCCTCTGCCTCTGTGGTTAGTCAGTGTGCGTGTGTGCATGCATGTGCCTGTGTGTGTGTGTGTGTGTGTGTGTGTGTGCCTGTGTGCCTGTGTGCGTGCATGTGGTTTTTTTAGAGAAGGTCCAGCAGGGATAGAGGGTGATGTTTAGTGCAGGGAGGGGAGAAAAGGGGATGATGGGAGTCAAAGGAAAGGAGAAGCAGGGGCAGAGTATTGACTTTCACTGTGTCTCACTTGAAGCGTAAGTGTGTTTGTCAGTGAAATCTGATGGCCCCATCAGCTGTCTGGGACATGCCTGACAGAAGGGGTGTGTGTGTGTGTGTGTGTGTTTCTGTGTGTGTGTCTGAAACCAAGAGAGATGACAGTGTAGATGTGGTGTCCAACACTCCTCTTAGAAACATCTCAAGTTTTCAAGCTTTTTATTGGCATGACTGATGTATAGGACAACATTTTAAAATCATGTTTGTCTGGACACACAAACACCAATATGTGGTAAGAAACATCATACAAATTGTTAAAAGGCCTCTAAGCCTAGGCTTTTCAGACATTGTGTGTTTGTGTGTGTCATTCTGCCCAGCTCTCTGCTGCTTTTTTTTATGTCTTTGTATCGGGCTTTGTAAAATAATCTGTCTGTAGTTCTGCTGTTTATTTATGCTCATTGTCTCTTAAGTATGGATGCGGACATGAATAAATGATATAAATGTGTCTGTCTGTCCTTCTGTCTGTGTGTCTGTCCCTCGGGGCGGCTCAGACTAAACAAACAGCTGTGTTTATGAAGCCGGGAAGAGCCACAAGGGTCTTCTGTTTAGTGGTCCATTTCAGCACACACACATATGCTCACATGCACACTCGCCGAATACCCGGCGCTCCTCATCTTTTACCTGCCCTGTTCTGTTGCATTTTTGCCCCCTTGTGTTTTCTGCCCGGCTCAGTCTCTCTCCCTCTCTCTCTCTCTCTTTCCCTCCCTCTCTTTCTCTTGGCCCCCTTTGCTCAGTGTAATGCTCGCTTGCTCGCTCTCAGACCGAGAGGAATGCCACTCCGTGTGACCTCTCACCTACAACAAGGAGGGGTGCCGGTTTTGACAAGGGAGCGAGGGGGCAGCTGCAGTCATGTGCCCGGGCGTGGAAGGAAACACACACAGACACATGCACATAGGCTGAGGTTGTTAACTAAAATAAACCCACTCTAATTCTAGCATAGTTGTGTTTGCACTGATGCAGCATTGGATGTGGTGCACTGCTTCTCCCGCTTCTTTTTCTGACTCTGAGAAAGTGTAGGATGCTACGCTTTGGTTCGTGTGTGTCTCTGTGGGTGTATGTGAACGTGCGAGTGGAGTGCAGCCTCATACAAAGGCGTTATTGTTGGTGCGAGGGGGCCTGAGGGGAGGCGGGCAGTCTGATTGGTTAAGACTATTGTGTCTCACTTTGCCCATTCTCCCTGTCACTGAGGATGTCATTACAGTGGCCCTCTAACTCTCTCACTCTTGCAAGCTGGGGGATTATCTGAGGACTGGAGACATTCACAGAAATATGTAGACTAAGCAATGAAGGTGTTACTTTACAAGCTTTAAACTTGGAGTGCAGACTCTAGAGTCATCCTTCTAAACATAGTCTTCTGTCTGTCAGCAACTGTTTGTAAGCATCACTTGCTGGAACAATTTGCTCTCCAGTAGTGCTGCAAATAATGGTTCAGTTTAATTATTCTGTTGATTAGTAGGGAAAATGTCCATCTCAAGGTAACACCTTCAGATGTGTTCACATATTAATGAAATCACTGAACGATCAAGATTGTTCCTGTGGAGTGGTTTAAAATGATATACATCCACAGTTCGAGTCCCGCAGGTGACCTTTGCTGCATATGATTTCCTCTCTTTAAAGGCCTGTCCACATTAAGAACAATAACTATAACAATAAAGATGTGAGCATTCATACTGATGAACGATAACGTTCCGTAAACAAGTGGCCCCCAAGCATGTGTTACCTGTTCCAGCTGTGCAGGCAGATTAGGAAAATGGATGAAAATAATGACCAGCCTACTTCATCAATTATGAACAAGGACCTTTACTGTGAAAAGGGTTTTCCTATCAGTACGTTTTAATGTTTTTAGCACATGTACTTAGTAATAGGTTCTATTGTTGGAAAGTGTTTTTGTTTTTTTTAGTTTGTGCTTGACAGAGCCTACTTTGACAGCCACGAGGGGTTCATTCTTTTCAATTATCATTAGGCTACCTGAGTAAAAGCTAGATATCCTAATAGTTATTTGTAATCATCTCCAAATCTCTCTCAAAAATAATAATAATAATAATAAGGAGAAGAAAAAACTGATTCTGAGGGTGACCTAAGTTAGAACAGTTTCTAAAACAATATATTTATAGTGGTGTGGACAGCCCCTCATTTCACTTTAGGTCTCATATAGTAAAAAAAAAATTAATGAAATGAAATGTTAAGTTAATTCAACTTAATTTTCTGATAATTCATCAATTTCAGCAGCACAATTCAGTCTTATTAAGTCTTTTCTTTGCTATTTTCATTTGTCATATAACAGGACATAAGGTGGTAATGCGGGAGCGGTGACCTCTATGATGCTTACTTAAACGCCATCCAAATGTGTACAGAAACACACAGGTGACGTGGTTATTTCTTCCCGCGCACTGCCTCAATAACAATGCAATTGTTGCATTATTGTTTAACAACTAATCAGCGAGCGAGGCTTCACTCTTACACACCACTGTTTGCCAGAGAGGAAGTGTTTAATCTCTGCACAGCTTCTGTCTTGAATTACCCATCATTCCGCACAGGAAGTCATCCCTTAGGATTTAGAGCAGCTCATTGGCTGTTAATTGTTTCCTGTTGTACAGAAGTGGCATGATTGGGTCATATGGTGCACAGAGTACGGTGAACAACGCGCCCCTTTGGTTTCGTACTGTGTGTTGTGCACGTGTATGTATGGGTGTGTAATTTACTCTACCCAATAAACGTTTTGATTAAATGGCGTTCTGTCTATTCATGAAGCTCTCCAGCCTGTATTAGAGCTTATGCTTTCACATATATTCAGAGAAAGTGTGTGTGTGTGTGTGTGTGTGTGTGTGTGTGTGTGTGTGTGTGTGTGTGTGAGGCAAGCCTCTGTGCTTGTGTTTCTTTGTGTCGAGCATGTTGCTGACAGAAATGCATAATGCTGTCACTGGAGGTTCAGCCACGTCCATGAAAGGAGCAATAATCGCTGTAATAATCGCTATAAAAAAAATCTTTTAATGTGGTTCTTGGCGCTATTCACAAGCAGGACACACGTACCCACACACACACACACACACACACACCATTAATGCTAATAGCGGGGATTAGATGTATACTTTGTGTAGCATGTAAATGTGCCTGTCATTACTGAGCGGGTGAAAACCTCCAATTGCACCGTAATAATATGCTACGGTTCAGCCAATCACAGGCTTTTGTTCAGATTGAGTCATCTACGTCTGAGCGTGTCTGAGGAGACTGAGGTGACAAGGAGACTCTTGGGTGTTTTGCTGCTATCTTTAGGAGCACTCCAATCTGAAGGATTACTGCTGTGGACGTAGGAGGGAACGTTTTACTTGAGACCTACTGCTGTGCATTAAATCTGGCTTCTGCTTTACAGTTAGCTAAAGGACAAATGTACTGTAGATTGGATGCTTGATCGTGCTCAGCGGGGAGAGTACATAACAGCATGTAGAAAAGAGTTCTTGGCCCAAATAATCGAGCCCCCTTTTTTTTTTTTTTTTTTTTTTTGTTGCTAAACTGTAGCTGAAGGCTGAACACATAGTTTTAGAATTGCAGCATTAGTCCAAGAGTGGAAGTTTTGAATGGAGCCCAATTTCCAGACTTTCCCACCCAACTTTCCCAGAAGATGCATTGGCTGGCACAGATGCCACCAGATCTGAGATAGTAAAGCATGCTGAGTGAAAATAGACACACATACACACATTCACACAATTTTAGGCAGTAGGCCTGATCCCAGTGATCCACAAACTGTCCCACCTTGACACCCCCTCCTCTTTCCTCCTCCTTCTCCTCCCTCTTTTCTCTCCCCTGCTGTGGGTCTCCTCAGGCGCATGAATGGAAGTCTTTATTCCCGGGAGAACTGGTGGGAAGAACGAGAGAACGAGAAACAGGGATGAGGGGGTTGGCAGGGAGGGAGGTTGGAGGGGGGCTGGGGGTGGCGGGGGGAGGTCTGTGAGAGTGGCCACAAGATCAACACAGTGCCTCTTTTCTCCTCCATCGCTTTTCCCTCCTTTTCTCTGCAGCCTCCCCTCCTCCTCCTCCTCCCTCCCTCTCCTTCTACCCCGTTTTAAGTGCTGTGGACACAAAGCCGTGTTAGTATTCATGGTGTTTGTTTGCAGAGGAGCAGTGTGTGTCTATGTGTGTGTGTGTCTATGTGTGTGTGTGTGTGTGTGTGTGTGCGCGCGCGCAGAGCTGTCAGAAACACAGATCACAGCGAAGCAGCAGTCTGAATGGAGCTGGAGAGACGGGGGGGAGAAGGGGTAGTTCCCACAGGGGGAGAATGGTCAGCTCCAGAAAAGAGAAAAGAAGAAGAAAAGGAGGGATGAGATGAGGGGAGGAGGTGGAGGGGGGAGGCAGTGCACAAGGCCATAGGGGCAGAGGGAGACAGCATGGTGTCAAAGCCAAGGAGAGAGAGTGTGACCAGGAGAGAGAGAGAGAGGGGAAAAAGAGAGGATCATATCAATCATAAGGTTTTCAGAGTTGTTAACGGGTCTAGGCACCTCTCTTCTTGTTTTTCTGCTGGTCCTCTTCTTCCCTCCCTCTCCGCCGCTCTCATTCTTTCAGTAACCCCCTCCTCCCTCCTCATTTCTCCCTCTCTCTCCCTCTCTCTCTTTGTGTGTCTGCCTGGACAGCTGCCCAGTTCCATACACAGGGAAAAATGAAACACTCTAACCACCGGGCGTGCAGCCAAATAAAAGGCTGCGAAAAACTATTTGAAGGGCAGCGTGTTTGTGTGTGTGTGTGTGTGTGTGTCTGTGTTTGCGTGCATAGACTTTGTGTATATGTTTGCTGGTGTATATGTGTGCTGGGTTGTGAGATTTGGGTGTGCCTGTTTAGGGTGTTCTTTCCCAGTATAATGGTGCAGCCAGGGTGCTCTATGTGTGTGTGTGTGTGTGTGTGTGTGTGTGTGTGTGTGTGTGTGTGTGTGTGTGTGTGTGTGAGGGAGAAGTTCCAGTCAGTTTATTCAACAGTGGAAAACGAGAGGCTGCAGGAGAGGAGAGGAAAGGAAAGGACAGGAGGGGCTGTCACATACCTCCTCTCACGTCAAACTGAAGGAGAAAAGAGTAGAAATTTTAACTGCCTGCCGAGTGTGAATGTTACATTCGGACACACATGCGTGTATTTGTCGGTAAATACATGCTGACTCATTTGCAAAGTGCCTTTCAGCTGGGTGATTGCAGCACTTAGTCACATATTACCCATGACCTCCTCTGCTGCGCTCTGACCTTATCTGATGGTTACATCACCAGTGGAAAGGAATGTGCAGCTCCATATCTGTCTGCATTCTGGTGTTGGAGAGCCTTTGTGTGGCTAACTCACAGCAATGCATGTTGATACAGTGCTCGCCCAGAGGAAGACATCCTAGAAATGGTTGTTGACCTAGCTGTAGAGTACGACCCCTAACCCCTGAACACAGCCCTGAGAGCCCCAGGGGAGGTAGAGTGCATCAAATAGGTTGAGGACTAAACATGCTTTGGGTCTGGTTTGTGTTTCTCCTTATCTAGATTTGATCAGAGGGGACTCGTAGAAGAAGGACTGTGTTGAAAAGATTGAAGCCTCACAGCTCTTGTGCTTGTGGGTTGCTCCAGAGGGTCAGAGTCCATGTTAGTGCTGATTTCCTAACCGCTGCCCCCTGCTGCAGGCCAGCAGTAGCACAGGGAGATGGCAGTCCCTAGTCTACACAGCACATGACAAGAGCAGGGCAGTGTATATGCACATCTGGTAAATATAAGATTCAATTTGCCAAGTACAGCAGTGTTTTACTGTGGCCTTCATGTAGCCGTGCGGAGACTTTTGAGTATAGAGTTTTACAGTACATGAAGGACAGCGGGACCTCTAGTACAGCGACGAAAGGGCAATGTAAAACATGCAATAGAGAGTACACTACATATCAAAATGTTGAGTAATTATCATATGAAAAGCTGTCAAGTTGTATGAGTGACTAAGGTTGACCCTGTCTGGGAAAGGCAAGGAGAAAGAGTTCTTTTCATACTGTGTTGACTACAACAACCATGGGAGTACCTCGATCTATTTATATTTGCTTGTGTGAATATCAGACAGTGAGTGTATTTTCCCTGGAAATGCTTCATGGATTGTAAGAGGCAGAGAGGAGGGGAGAGGGAGGAGAGGGTGGTAGAAGGGCGGAAACTAAGAACAAAAAGCTGAACTGGTGCCAATAACCCAACCACAGCCAGAAAGGGGGAGGTGAGCTCCCTGTTTCTGTTTTTTTTTTCTTGTCTTTGGCTCTCCTATATCTAGTAGGAAAAGGGTCCATGCCTCCTCTCTTTATTATCTGTCTGTGGTTGCTTTGTGGTTAGTGGGGAGGATACATTTTATACGTGTGTGTGTGTGTGGGTGTGTATGTGCATGTGTGTCGGTGTCACTCTAACCACCTCCATCTCTTTGTCTGTCTTTTTCTGTGCCCTCCTTTAACCTGAAACAGCAGGTATTCTAGGACAGGTTAAATGAGAAAGCATGTGTGTATCAGGTGTCTGTCATCTTATCCCTCTGTGGACTCACAGTGTCTCTTCTCTAATGTCACCATGCGCACACACACATTCACACTTACATACACACAAACACACACACATACATCTCAGAGCTGAAAGGATACCATGGCAGTGAGTTCAGGAGATAAAAGAGAGTGTGCACGTGCATATAAGTGCATGCATTTTCTAGCATTGTTAATCATTTACACTGCTCAGCGTTTGCTTGCGCGTGTGTAGTGTGTGTTTCATCCATGTGCAGAGTGTTGCGTTACTTGGCGTTCACGTGCGTTTTTGTGCTTGTCAGTGTGTGCAGCTTGCATCTGGGTGATAAACCGCTTCTGCAGCCAGTGTTAAAGTACAGAATGAGTGGAAGTGCCTGACTGGGACAGCAGAAAGAGAAAGGTTAAATAGTGATTGAGAAAGGAGAGAGGCGTTTAAAATTGACTAATGAAATAAAAAGCAGAACGGGACGTTGTCAGGGTATAAGATGGAAGAGATCAAGCGCTTGTTCTTGCAAATATGAGCACCGTACATTATGTATTTCATTATTCAAGTGTGTGTGTGCATGTGTATTTTTAAAGAGCAAATAATCTGGCAAGCCACTGATACTTTGAGACTAAAATTAGTTGCTGATTGTGTTCCTACATAGCGTACTATGTGTGAAAGCAGAACTTTGTTAAGCCTTTGAAATGTGTACTTCTACTGTATGCATGTGCGAGTGTGTGTGTGTGCGTGTGTGCGTATGCACTTGCACGCCTGTGTGTATATGCTTAGAGGCAGGCCTGTGGTTAGGTTACATCTCCCTGCAGCGCAGCAGAACAGTGTCTTGTTGCGTCATACTGAGTCTGTTAATAACAGGCTAAACCACAAAGGCCATCCGCTGCTCTATTTCTCATCTTCCAGCAGTACGCTGATCACGCAGCAGTGATACATAAAGCAGGGTTCTGTTCATAAAATCACGTTTTAACATTTTAAGTGTTAAATGTAAACTAGTGACTGAGTGATGGTTGACTTTAGATTTGTGGCCCTTTGCTGGAAATATTTAGATAAAATGTGCCATGTTTTATTGTATGAGCAGTTTGTGGGTTGACAGTTTGACAATATAAGTTACTTTTGTGTACAGGAGAGTCAACAAAATAAAGAAAATATATAGCCTAGTAAATAATCCTGAGTCTAGGGCAGTCAGGGACACGGCTGAACTAGGCTACTGTGTTTAATACTGTGTGCAGTCAGACACCCCCAGCTCCATCCCCCCAGCTCTCACAGCATGAAACATCCTTGCCACAGGAATTTAATTACTCTGTAAACAAGCCTTTTGTTTTGTGGCACACTGTTTGCTCATGCACACAAGATGTATTAAAAGCCTCAGTCCTGCCATGAAAAGACAAGAATGTCATATCAGATCACAACAAATCACTGATTTGATATGTGACGACAAAAAGAAACTGTATGCCAAACTGGATGCTGCGCAACACATGTACCGCATTATCTCTGAGAAGATAGGCTGATGTCATGAAGACAGGAAATAGAGAAGTCAAAGTTTTATGATCACATTATCATTATCATATCATTTGTCTATCCCTGCAGCTATATAAAGCAGTCTTGTGATTGCAGTTTGTGTGTAGTAACCAGTCTTTGTTTCTCTTTTCTCTCTTTCCCAGACATACGAGCGCCAGTTCAGAATGTCTGAGCAGAGAGAGGGAGGCCTGCTGCAACTACTGGGAGATCACACTCCGCCCAAACACCAGCTTCGCAGCTCCCTCCTCCCTGCACACACACTCTCACACACACAGCAAACGCAGCACACCCTCACGCAACAATTCCAACACACTCATGCACACCAACACCAAATCAATCCAGACTGGATCACGTCTACAGCACCTTCTGCATCCCCAGCCAATCCTGCAGATTCTGAGCCAGCCAGAGAACTGGCAGGAGCCGGTAGGAGCTCTTTGCTCGACCCAAACCAACCTTTCTCACGAACAGCAGCACGAAGCCCCTCACCTCAGAGATCCTTGACTCCGGACCTGCAGTTGCCAGTGGTTACAGATGCTAGTATTCTCAACCTGACCTCTCTCAGCAGGTATGGTACATTTTCTTGGTAGTGGCGGCACTGGGGATTGGTGAAGTCAGTACAATATTGTATTGTGATATTTTGTGTAGCAATGTTATATATTTTTATGACAATGTTTCATTTTTTTATATTGACTCAATATGACTTATATATGACTCAATATAAAACTCATTTGCTGCAATAATGATACTTTCCAAGAGTAATTGAATTAGAGTTTAAGAGCCCTCTGGTGATACCCACCCCTATGTATTGTGACACACAAACAGTAAATGTTCATACGGGATTTTATAGTATTGGTGAAATAAAAAACCATCTTGTCATAATGTTTTTCTCTGTATGCATCTCTCTAGGGGGAGGGGGTTGCAAGAGGTCAGTGAACAGCTCTTTGGGAACATCAAGAGGAAGTACGGCAGGAAGGATTCCCAGAGGATGCTCTGTAATCCCCACAGTGCTGATACACCTTGGGGAAGACAGCCAGAGAAAGGATCGGAAAGCCCAACTAATTCAGAGGAGAGGCAGAAGTACAGGCAAGAGGAGGTATCTGAGCGGTTTCATGAAGAACGAGAGGAAAGGAGAAAAGAGGAAAGAGAGCGAGCAATTGCTGGGAGGAGAGGAGATGAAGAAGACAAAGGGATGCCCATGCTGACAGAGGAAGGGAAAGGAAGAAAGAGGCGGAGGAGGCCTTCGTTTGACGAGTCATTTTCTGTAGAGGAGCAATCACAGCAACGGCAGGACTCTGACACTACAGAGAAGCACCAGCCCGGGCCTCCAGAACCCAAAGTAGCACATAAGATGGACACTCACAGAAATGATTCTCGACTCTCAAATCAGGCCGATGTCAGTAGAGAGAGGATAGAAAAAGCAGAGAGAGCAGATAAAGGTGATAAAAGAGAAAAGGGAGAGAGGGGGGTAGACAGGGCAGAAAGAGGAGAGACAGCTACAAGTGGGTCAGACCTAGAGTTGGCTTTGAGTGCAAACAGAATTAAAAAGAACCCTGTGGGTCGTCCTAGAATCAGCACAGACACCCTTAAACACAGAGAGCCTATTCACAATCACATCAACAAACCTAATCTTAACCCAAACCCAAGACTCCCGAGCCCAAACCCCAGTCCCAGCCCCAGGAGTAGTATCAGTCCTAGCCCCAGTCCTAAACCCAGGGCTAACCTTAGCCCCAGTCCCAGCCCTAGACCTAGGGTTGCCCTGAGTCCAAGCCCCAGCCACAGCACCAGCTCCACAGCCAGTTCCAGACCAACAAAGGCCAAGGACAGATGGTCCTACCTGAAAGCTAAAAGCCATGCCAGCCTCACCTCACCCCAGAGAGATAACCGTGGCAGCCCCTCAACCTTAGCTGACCCACCTTCAGCCTTCCCCATCACCCCCTCTAGCCCTCTGTACACCAACACTGACAGCCTGACCGTCCACACACCCATCAAGAGGAAACGAGGGCGCCCCAAGAAACAGCCGCTCCTGACAGTGGAGACCATCCACGAGGGCACGTCCACCTCACCTCCAAGCCCGCTGGCACAGGAAACCTCTGCAGGGCTAAATCGTAGGAGGAAGACACACACACTAAACACATTAGTGCAAATGGCCTCCGTGAACACCGCCGCCAATTCTAACAGCCTGAAACTAAAGCGTGGCAGGGGCCATTGCAGGCCAGTGAATAAGATGAAGCTTGGGAAAATGCAGAGCATCCTGAATGAGATCCTCTCAGGTTCCAGTCAGAACGGCACTCTGGCTCTGAAGTCTGCTTCTGCCCCTGTTACCTCAGCTATGAGTGCCATGGCATCCACCATTGAGGCCCGGCTGGGAAAACAGATAAATGTTAGTAAGAGAGGAACCATCTACATTGGTAAGAAGAGAGGGCGTAAACCCAGAGCAGAAACCCAAGGCTCCAACACTCCCAAAGCCACTAGGGACAAGCCCCCACTGTCTGTCTCTGCATCAAGTCTCTATGAGAGCCCTGCAGTGCCTTCCACAACCTCGTCTCCCAGCTCCAGTGTTCCATCCATAAGAGCCAACCACTCTGATGCCACTATGCCCAGTTTGCAGCCCATATCAGCCCTGCCCTCCAAGCCACCAGGCAGGGGCTTCCTCTCCGGGGGATGGAAGCTATCTCCTCCACGTCTTCTGGCTAATTCACCTTCCCACTTGTCAGAGGGGGCATCCGTGAAAGAGGTGACTCTGTCCCCCA
Organism: Larimichthys crocea; assembly: GCF_000972845.2. Taxonomy (NCBI): domain Eukaryota; kingdom Metazoa; phylum Chordata; class Actinopteri; family Sciaenidae; genus Larimichthys; species Larimichthys crocea. Next base: position 27,682,358 of record NC_040013.1, read on the forward strand.
TCAGCGAGTCCCACAGTGAGGAGACTATTCCTAGTGACAGCGGGATTGGGACAGACAACAACAGCACCTCAGATCAAACTGAGAAGGGCCCCGCATCTCGACGCAGGTGCAGTACCCTGATACTACACTTCTTGATTTATAGTCCTCTGTTGTTTCCTATTATATTCATATTTTCATAAAGGATCAAAGGAAATTTCATGTCGTCTTCTTACAGGTACTCATTTGATCTGTGTGGGTTTGAGGCTGCGGAGGCAGCAGCCCTGGAAGCATCCAACAGGGGCAGCAGGGCACGCTGTGAACGGCAAGGGACTGTTGTTGACAACTTCCTGTCACAACAGGAAAAGAAGCAAAAACATCATCGGCGGAAGAGGAAGTGCCTACAGAGCCGGGATCATCTTCACTTTCTCTCTGAATTGGAGGAGGTTAGAAACACTATTAGAAATTCTTTACCTGAAATTCCACCGGGCACAGATGTGCCACGCTTGCATGTGTGCCGCGCCTGCTGGAGCTATACATGGCGCTCATCAATGTTTCAAACCCTACCGGCTCCACCACGGCCCGTTTTAGAAGCGTCCCAGAAGTGGGCCGCCATTCAGCTCTGCGGGGAATACACGGCTGTTCTATTTTTGACAGATACTGCGAGCCGCCTGCATCAATCTATGCAGTGAAAATAAAGCAAAACAAATTAACTACGTAGTATATTTAGAAGCATATTTGGAAGCACAAAAACCAAGAAAGACAACCAAATTTGAGCAAGTAAATAAAAGTAATTAAATAAATAATAAAAGTCTGACAGGCTAAATGCTCTTCTGAAACGCTCCCGGTGAGGTTTGAAGTCGCGTAGAGGACAGACCAAAACAGCATTACGGCCGAGATGCCCGGTGGAATTCTGGGGTTATGTAATCTTTGACCAAGCACTGTGACGTCCAAGTATAATTATATATATGTTGTGTTTACCTAAATATTTCTTCTTTTCCACCGTCCTGTAGGTTGTGTTAAAGCTCCAGCAGCTACGAGTGTCTCACAGACGATACACCTGCTACCCCCAGCAGCCATATCCCTCAATTTTCCGCCTCAACTTCCATCATTACTACCCTGTTACCTACGACTCCTATTCCTGTGACTCCAGTTCGTACATCCGCAGGAGTGCCGATCTAAAAGCTAAGAGGAGACGTGGCCGTCCAGCCAAAGCCAGCGAGCCAATCACATCGAAGCTGCCTTTTGTTCAAGGATATGGTTATCCACTGGCTGGGGGAAATTACTATGCAGCACCGTATGCGATGCCTTACGCACCTCCTCTGAGTCTGGGCTACTTTCCCCCTGCACCCCAATTTTACCTGCCCCATCACTCACTTGGACCTGCACCTCCATCTCCTTTCATGAGGCCTGCTGTCCCCCCTCCCAAGGCTTTCCACCCCAGTGGACACTCAAAGCTCCAGCCAGGGGCCAAGCTTCGCAGCGCCAGTGGCCCACTCCAGGGGCCCTCTGTAAGAGGAGAAGGCCTTGGATCTCTTGGCAGTGGCAGTGCAGGTAGTCTTGCAGGGGTTCGTCTCCATAAGAGGAAGCACAAGCACAAACATAAGCACAAGGATGAGCCCCTTCTTTCACTGAGAGACCGACAGGAGTTGGGTGGGCTCTTCAGCGGAGCTAAGACCAATGCACGTCTCAGTATGCTGAATGACAGGAGGGACTTGGCCAGTCAGGGCTCTTCAAAGCATCTGGAGAAGCAGAGGGCCAGTGGCAGAGGCTCAGGCCTGGGATCCAGCTTAGGGATGTTTGAGTCGGACCAGCTGTCCACACACTCGCTCACTGACAGCCAGTTCCACTCCCGTCAGACTCGGCAGCCAATAAACAGCTTCATGAACAGCTACAGTACCCAATCACAGCGGTCAGAGTCAGCGTCTGACCTGTTTTTGGGGTTACGTGAGGACGAGTGTGGTGCGAGGAGCAGGAAGACAAGGCTCAATGTGTTTGGAGATCAGGGCTTAATGTCATTTCAAACTGCCAGGCAGGAGCCAGGACAGATGAACACGTGCTCCAGTCCCTCCCTTACTGGTAAGAATGACTTAAAATGACCTGTTTATTTATAATCTAAACTGTGTATTTAAAAGAGAGTGTGGTGCCCTTTTGCCATCGTCGGGGCATGTTTAAATGTATTGCCTACTTTGATGATGTGTTGAAGGTTTGAGATTAGCTCAAACTGCAAAAACTGTTGCCTGTCGCTTCCTTTTTTTTTTATCTAACCAGTTCACTTATGGCTATCTGTGGCTACCTCACAATAAAAGCTTCTGATAAAAAAGCATCAGCGGGAAGTGTTGAGCTGACATTAACAGCTTAACACAGTAATGGGCCTCATTACAGATCCAGTTGCAGGGCAAAGAAGACAGGTCATTAAACAGACAGTGAGAGTCCTATCTGTCAGAGAAAAGTGGAGTAGTGAAGCAAAACTACAGCCGATAGTAACTTCTACTTTACACAGGTGATTAAAAAAAACAGTTGGAAGCTTGACAGAGGTAGCCTTTTAAAATGTGTTTTTCTTTTTAGTCACCTTTGTGGCCACAGATTCAGCTAATGAGTTCACCATGATATTGACATAGCATGGACAAGGGCTGCTGCGTGCACGTTCAGTGATTCTCGCTGTGAGGGGACACTGGGTGTGCGTGCTGTACAGTAAACCACAAAATGCTACACTTGTGCTTTATGATCCAGTTATGTGTAATCTTAACCTGCCAAGGTTGTAGAACTGTTAACATAGCTAAATCTGGAGCATGTTTGCAAAAAATAATTGTCCAATATATTATTCCATTCCCTAGTGATAATGGACTTGTTGGTGTAGGCACTTAATCACATATTTAGTCAGTGTTAACAGGGCTTTCCCCATTTTAAATGTACGTGGCAGCGTACTCGTCAAGGTGATTTCTATTTATAAATATGCTATGTGCAGCATTATCGGGGACTTAAAGCTGATAAAGAGGCAGGGTAGTCTCACATTCTCACTACCAAACTAATGTGTATTTTGGTACATTCTGTATTCCGCTGTCTTTGAGCACATCTGGCTGGGGATAGAGAGAACGTAATGCATGGATGGAGACGACTATAATTCACCAATCTCTCCTTCCTCCCCTCCCTTCCTCCTCTCCTGCCAATGCCTTTGCCAAAGATATATTATTCACACAGTGTGATTTATTTTCTACAGACACGCCGTAAAAGGCCCTTGCCTGTGTTAAAAGAGCTGGCTGGCAGCCAGGGGTTTAATGACTGGGGCCTAGTCCAGTGGCGGGGAGGAGAAGCCAGGGGCTCAGTTAGAATACCCCCCCCCCCCCACCCCAGGGGATCTAGGACGGATGACTCATATACACGCCACCACCACCACCACAACCCCCCACTCCCACCCTTCCCAACACCCCTTCCATGTTATCCCTCTAGTGTTGTTATGCCTCTTCTACCTTCCATGTCCTTCCCTTTTTGCAGTTCTTGCCCTTGCTTTCCTTTTGCCTCTCTCCCGCAATCCCCACATCCATACACAGACTTCCCCTCGTTTCTCCGCCTCTTCCTCCCCTCCCCCCTTCCATCTCTCCTTCCCTTTCCCCCCTTTCTCTTTCTGCTTTTCTCCCCCTTATCCCCCCTCCCCCCTCGTTCCCCCATTACCCCTCGCTTTTCCCCCCACTCCCCCTGCCCCTCCTCTAGCATGACTTACTGCCTCACTTCACAGCTTTAGCCCAATTAAAACACAGGCGCGTGTGCATACACATGCATGCCGCACAGCCATACATGTACATATGCACATACAGGCACCCTAGATAGATCCCCATGCACGCTCTGGTACAGACACAAAATTCATATTATCTGAGCACGCAACTGTGAGTTTTTAAATGATTCATTAATAGAACTAGTTTGTAGTGATTTAAACCGTTTTGTATATCTGTGTGTGTGTGTGTGTGTGTGTGTGTGTGCTTGTGTGTGCATGTCTTCACTAATCAGCAGGTCTCACTGCAGCTGACAGCAATCTCTCTTTGCATATTTGCATAAAAGCAGGTCATCTTCTACTGAATTACAGATAATAATTTTCTCTAATGACTTGTTCAAACACACACATTCACTTTCGTGCAGAGAAACAACACTCTCACTAAATAATAATACATTAAGGATCACTTTATCCTGTCTCTCAGCCACCACCACAGAGGCAGCAGATAAGTGAGCACGTATCTCTGTGTAGTAGTGACTTCCTATTCCACAGAGAAACAGGTCTTCAGTGCTATATGGCACCTCACACTGCTGAAGGTCACCGGTTTTATGTTCCGTGTATGCAGCTCATAAATTTCTGCTACTTTGTAGTGTGTGTGTGTGTGTGTGTGTGCAAGAGAGAGAAAGCTGAGCATGTGCACACTTCTTTGCAGCTCATAAACTACTGCTACTTAGTGCTTTCTGCATTAGACTAATTTCACTGTCTGCCCTGAATTCTTGAGCAACAATAGAGTGAGATGTTCTGCTGAGCTTTAAATGGAGGGCGGTCAGGCCTCTCTTTATCTTCCCTTCCTCTTAGTTGATTAGCAAGCACCTTACCATGGAGCTCTACACTCTCAAACTCTTAAATTTTCTCTTAATATTCCCATTTGTCTTCTTTAAATGTTAACAATCGCTCTACAACATTTTCAAATATACGTTGCGTATCTGCTTGTTGCAACACTTCATTTGAGTTCTTAAAAACCTACAAGTGAATTATTCTAACACACAATAAATAGAAATATATTTCATTGTGATGTGCACTGCTTTTTAGGCATTATCCTGCGAACCAGCCCACCATTTTTGGTGTATAAAATTCAGAGCTGTTTTGGTGTAATCATGTGTCAGAAGACTGCAGAGACCCGCTACATTGTATCAGCAGGATTCTGGAGGGAAAGAAGAAAAGAGATGGTTAGGGAATCCAGGAATAGGAGTAAAAGCTCAAGAAAAAGAGACCAAACATGTTGTATGCACACTGCTTGGGGACTGGTGGCTGATTGTGCTTTTCCTCCATTTTGGCTGTGGCTCAGTCTGAGCCTCGGGAACAGTGCCCAGGCAGAGAGGAGGGGAGGGAGGGAGCTAAGAAATGGGACAGAGATGGGAAACAAAAAGAATGACAGAGACAGACCAAGACCAGGAAGCCGTTTCTGAAATAGAGACGGAAATGAAATGGTGCTGTGTTACCAGTTTAATTGAAAATTAGAGAGTAGCTTATTGCTGCCCGTGAAGACTAGAGTGGAAAAGAGAATGAGAGTGATGGGGAAAGGGGGGGAGAAGAAAGGATAGAACAGCATGTAAAGGGCATACTGCCCAGTTCACCAGTGTGAAGGAAACAATATGGCTCCAGTTTCTTCTGCTCAGCCATTCTGAACTGCTGAATTCATTATTTGTGCATGTGCATGTATGCACGTGTGTGTTTTTGTGTTTGTGTCTGTGTGAGTATTTGCATGTGGATAAATGTGTCGATATGTGTGTGTGTGTGTGTAAGTGTTTGGCTTTTTGGCAGCCTGTGCTCCAGATGCAAAGGGTTGTTATTGTGTAGCGACATATTAAATGGTTGAAGGAGACATTTCTGTGGGTTTCCTGCTAGCAGAATGGGATCTCCTCCTCTCCCCTCTCCTCTCTGCTCTCTAGTAGACAATTACAGGATAGGATCTGCTCTCCTGGCTCAGCTGGGCTTTGAAAGGCTTACATGAATATGTCAAAATTAGCAGGAAGCTCTTGAAGCAGGAGAAAGACATTCTCTCCATGAGTTAAATTGGCATAATGTCTTTCCTGGCCTTTCCAAGGCTGCTCATTTGACTTCTCTTTATCGACTTTGTAGACTATTATTTACCTTATGATATCTCACCTTGATGATGTTCAATCTCTCTTCTTCCAGGTGTTTCCAGTAAGCGGAGGTATAAGCGACGTGAGGTGGAACAGATCCAGAAGGACGTGAGGAGGATGCATTCTTTGAACTTTGAGCATGTGCAGAAGATCCTCCGTGCCAAGCGCCTGCAGCGACAAGCCAAAACAGGAAACAATGTCATTAAAAGACGGCCTGGGCGGCCCCGAAAACAACCCATTGAAGAGTCAGAGCCGACCAACAGGAGGGAGGAAGATCGGGTTGATGGTCGGGTTGTGGACATGTTGGCTAGTAGGAGAGGTGATGGGAGGACTCTGGGGATGCCTGTCCTGGAGAGGTGTGATGACCTGCCAGGTAGGCAGGGCCTCAGGCCAAGCTTGACCCCCGAGCCTCTGGAGTTCTCAAATCACGATTCCATCTCAGCAACAATTGAGACCGTGGTCCATCAAGCACGATCTGTGCCTCCGCTGGCCAAAGTCGGGAAACGCAGAGGCAGGGGCCACAGCAGGGACGAGTTATGGGCTCCCTCCAGTCAATAGACCTGCACGGGAGAGCAACTGCATAACTGGATGGAGAGCAGTTATTGGAGACAGTGCTGTTTCAGGCAGATGCAGTGCCCTTAATTCTGGGAGTCCTCGGTGCACTTTGACTTGTTTCTTCTCTCTGATTTGTGAGGACTACAGTGGGTCAGTGGAGGAGCAGGAGGAGGGAACTTTTCCGGTGCCATCCCTCTGTTTGCTGAACCCAACCATGAGCCTTTCAAGGATTCATTGGACCTTCATTTACAATGGCACTATATGGTACTATTTGATACTGAATCTGATGCTATAAAAATGTGTGGTACTTATGATAGTGTAGGATATTATGTGATTCTTAATGTATCTGATACAGTGATGTGTATGGTACTTTATGATACTGTATCTGAATGTGGCTTTAGCCATATATTTACCAGCAAGGGGAGGGGGAATGGTTAATATTAAACTGTGCAGCTCTGCTTATTTTTGCCTTTCTGAGGAAGCTTGTCAAAGACGTGGAATAATATAGCAGTAATTAAGCCACCTTACCCTATTACTTATCCCTGTTCTTTGCTCCCACCCCACCCCCATCCGTAACCTTCCTTGTTTTATTGCTCTCCCTGAGAAGTAACTGATACTTGCTGGCAGCTCCTCACCCCTTGTCCCCCTCCCTGCTCGGCACTCACCCCAATTCTTTAGCCCTCCCTGGTGCCTGTCGCTCAACTTCATCTCCCTTTGTCCTCCCATCTACTCCTAATCATGTTTTACATCTCCCGTTGCTTGCGCTCCCTCAACCTACCCCTCTGTTTCATTTATTTCTCCCTCCCTGCTCAGGCCTGTCCCGAGCAGTGGCATAAAGGCAATACGGTGGATCAGACTGTCCCAGACTGTACATAGAAACAAAGTCCACTGTTGCCTGCCTTGTACAATGAGAAACCAGCTCATAGACATGTACTGGCATACAGTATATCAAATAGAATTGTTGTACCATAGACAATGAAAGTTGTGTATTGTTTTATAACCAAAAACAGACATGGGTGCGACTCAAGACAAGTTTGTTTTCAGACAGAAAGAACCACATATATTCATTCATACACTCATTATTGTGTTTATATCCAGGGGGCATTGCATACAGGAGGAATATCAGGTGTGTTTTTGGTAAACCTTAAAATTGGTTTAATGCACTATGAAAAACCATACACTTGCATCAATCAAATGCAGCACTTACATGCTTGTTCCAGCCTTATGTTTTGGCCTTTGATGGTGTGGATATCCATTCCAGAGAGCATGCATTATTTTAATCAATTTGTATATGCAGGCTGCGCAGCCAAAAGCGTCAAACCGAAGCCCAAGTCTGAATCGTGATTGGACAGTTCAGCTGAAGAGGGCTCACAGTCAGTGTTTTGAAAAGCTAATCCCAGTCTTTCTACTTAACATGATTTTCAATCCATATCCTTGGAAATATTTTTTCTTTGAAAGTAAATCCAGTATTTAGATTTAGAAACCAAAGTCTCAGTATTCAGTGTAAGGATGTATTATTTAAAAGAATCTAAATCAGAGTTTGACAAACTCTCCACCATGTTGGCACCAATGTAAAGCATTCCTATGTGCACTCTAGAATGTAGCCATCTCGGATTTTCTTGTGTCAATATGTTAAGCCTTTGTTAAACTCTATCTACAGTATATGTGGCTTTGGGTAGTGGACGGTATTTTCTCAAATAAGTATTTCAGAATATAAGCAATGGATCAGTGTTTCTTTGGCAACTTTATTTTGTTTCAGGAGATTCTGTCTTCTTTGGGTTGGGTGGGATTCTCAGTTGCAGCAGTTCAACTTGTGCCTTATGTTTCTTTCTCTCACCAATTACATTTGACCTGAGAAATATCAAATGGCAAAGAGTGCCCCAGAAATTGACCCAAAATATTCATGATTGTGCATATGACACATGTGTCTTAGTCATCAGAACCCTGACACTGCCTGTGTCCCTTCACAGCTTCCATAGTCAGCATCCTCTGTCACAGGGCACTGAGTCTGTCTCCTAGCTTCCTCCTAGTTTTCTGACCCATATCACCATGACAGAACTAGAAGGGCTGGACTGATGAATATAATATTACTGTATTAAATACACATCATGTATTGGCATACACACTGCTTTACAGCAGTGGTGGAAACAGAAAGGTCCACTGTATCAGATGTGTTTATATCCAGAGATATTGATTGTACTCTATGTCCTAGGTATAATTGAAGATCATGTACTCTGCCCAGTATTTAACCAGTTATTGACAACATATAATTGGTTATGTACTGGAGCAAAGAAAGGACAGAGGAGGTTGTCATGGAAACCACATTCTCGTACATTGTTTGCTATGCATCAGGCCATGCCTGGCAATGACCTTAAAACGAATTTCTGTTCTGGGTCCACCCTTCAACAAAGAGAAATAAGTGGTCTTATTTACTGAATAAAATTAATTCATGTAACAAGAATTGTGAATAATACCAGTAATAATTTGTAATAAGTTGTGCAGAAAGTGACTATCATTTCATGAAAACTATAGTTACTGCAGCTCTATGCAGTACAGCCTTAACCAGATGTAAAACTACAGTATTGAAGTGTTTGTTGTAAATAGTGTTAGTATGTCCATCCTGCATGGATACCGGTTGGGCTCGGCTATGCTGGGACTGTCTCCTAAAAACCACAGTAGACCTTCTCTCTCTAGTAAGACTGCTAAAGACCCAATAAAAAACACAGAAATGACTTCCCTAAATTAATTTCCCATTGATTCTACAAATTCTGCTGTACAATGTTAGTCATTGTTCCAGTCCTTTAAATTACAATGCTCAAATAATTTGCCTTATATCACACCTTTAAAAGTTCTTGGAGGATACAAGCCCCACTGTAGTGTACTCGACCAAAAATAGGAATCCCAGCTGACTTACAGCTATTTCGCCTGCAGCCGGTTGGGGCAGTGCAGTAGCATAAAGAGTAAGCAAAAGGGTTGTGTGTAGGGGGAGTTCTCAGAGGAAATAGCCAAAAATATACTCGTCCTAACGTTAGTGAGCTTAACCTTGCTTTGCTAGATGACTTTCGATGGGTCTGCAGTCTGTTGTGGTGAAGATGAGGTCTAGCTATGTGGTCCGCGAGGTGTAGAGACTACACGCTTGGCAGCTTACTCCTCCATTCTGTGGTCAGTCAGCGGTCTCTGATGTTAGAGTTAAAGACCCCAGGTGTTGTCTGTCCTGTCTGTCTCTCCTACCAGCCAATGCTCCGGTGCCTTCTAACACTGACAAGTATTGTCCTAATCCAGAGCTTTCACTCTACACAGAGACTGCAGAGGGGATGTGGCTGTGAGAAGGGTTCAAGGTCACTGTTGTTGTATTGTATTTAGCAGCCAATCTGAACCAGTGGCTACAGGAGGCCCCCAAGCACTGATGTAAGGATCTTTTACCTTTGTCTTTGGTCTCAGCATCAAGGGCAGCGCAGCAGTGTTTGACCTTAAATCAGTGTTTGGGGTGTATTTACTGTAGTCCACACTTACCAGTTCACTACAGCAACTAGGATGGGATATAATGGCACCTAAATTTTGATCACCCCTCATTCCCTTTGTAGCATGCTGTGATGAGTGTCCTACACATGGAGTGAGGGGTCATGTGAGACAGAGCCTCATAAATGTACATGTAGTCATCCTCACAGCATATGTTACAGTTCTAAGCTATAATGTTGTTCAAAGCTGAAAGTGCAGATGAAGCATTGAGAAAACCAATAAATGTACTTTAGAGCACAAAGTGAGCTCTTCTAACAGTGTGGGCATATTTTAGTTTGTATACATAGTGTATTTGAACCTTTTTCTAGAGTGGGTTTCCTTTATTTGCATGCTCAACTTGATTGTATGCATAAATATTTTAGACAAGCCGAAAGTTGAATTTCAATTGAATTTGGAGCAAGACTTGTACATTGTTTGATATGTTTCTTTTTGTAATGAATTTTTTAATTCATGAAGCATTTTTGTACATTGTATGAATATTAAAAACTGCAAATATTTGACATATAGAGTAAATACTTAGATGCGCATGCATATGCATATATCCTTCACAGTATGTATGTGTAAATGTACACATATATTTTGTATTTGCATTTGCTGGCATACAGATATATGTCTTAAGCACATATATACATGCAATATATATGTATATCCATGTCCGCTGGCATGCTTTTGGTCATGTTTATCTTTCATGATCTTGTAGGTTCATTTTTTTGTTTTGTTTTTTGTTTGTTTTTGTTTTTTTTATTTCTCTTTCCTCAGAAAGAAAAGCTCATTCTTTTGCTACCCTTCTGTTGGCTGGCAGCGTTGAGCACTTATTAAGAAGAACTACAGTTGAAGTTGTTCATGTTATCCATTGTGTGAAATAATAAATGACTTTATTGACAGCTGATTGTTGCATGAGTTTTCTTAATTCTGGTTAAGATTAGATATTTGAAAACTGCTTTATTACCGGCCGAGATAAGGCTGATATTTTCAAGAGTCAGTTGATACTGTGTGTGTGTGTGTGTGTGTGTGTGTGTGTGCGTGTGTGTGTGTGTGGAGCATGCATGTGAATATGTGTGGGAGCGAGATGACAGGAGGATTTGCTGCACTGTTGGTGCTGAATATCAGATGGTCTCAGTGAATGAGTACTACCCCAGAATGTGTCCGCTTGTTGCGGTTAAAAAAGAGAGAGAATCCTCTCATCAGATTATGCCACAGCCTCACTCAGTCACACTCACACATGCATACCTACACACTCTTACGCTCGTACTTGTTCATTAGCCAAGCCTACATCTCTAAATCCTGCCTGCACTAGCCCATCAGTGTCAGTTCTAGGTGGGCTGGGCTGCAGGCTGCTCTGTTATTGGACAGAGCTGAGTGGGAAGTGCCCCACTATTGGTTGCTGCCAACTAGTAAAATTCTTCTGTTACCATGGTTGCAGGGTGAGCTGCCCAAATGTGTCTCAGTGTATCTAGTGGTGCTGATGGAACCATTGGCATCACCGGTGTTATGCTGAAAAAATACCCCCTCTGATGGAAGTCGGGGCTGCAGTGGAGCTGCACCCAAATCACTCCGTACTGATGCCTGTAAATGAGCCCACATGGCCCCACTCCACCTCCAGCACAGAAGAGAGAATGAGATGGATCACCAGGGCTGTGATCACGATGAAACAGCACAGCAAAGCAGATCCTGCATGAAGGATGATGAGCCAGAGCTACACTTAAAAGGGAAAAACTGGATCATCAATCTGATGTGTAATGTGTGGATTTTCTCACCAGGTTCAGTGTCATGTGTAGTTTCCTCTAAGACAGTGATCGCTGCGCAAGCTCCAGGTGCATAGAAACACATACAACAACATCACTAATGAGATGAAGATTGAAAGACATGGAGTGAGCACACCATAATCACAGTGACATTATTTCAGAGATAAACAAGATTTTTCACATATAAAAAGTTATGTAAAAAATAAGCAGCACATTTCATGATAATATACAGTAAAGGTTCAATATATTCCACCTGGTCAGTAGGTGGAGCCCCCATGCTGGACAAAAGAAAGGAAAGCACTGAAAGTGAACTGAATTTAAACTCTCAGGTATTGTTTTGTCTTCTTTTTGTTGCTCCGCAAAATCTTTCCCCAAATTTTTTAATCTTTATACAACAATATTATGAAATCTTATAAATCTCACCCTCTGTCATGTGTGTATGGTAGAAATATTTCAGCACAATTATAGAAGTGCATATCAGTGTTATGATATGGTATCTGGAGATACTGACCGTAATGGAACTGTAGTTGAGGAGGTTTGGATAAATTTGCTTCGTGTAGGAGGAGGACAGGGCTTATAAATTGTGATGCTCAGCTGGGGCCTGTTACTGTTTCCAAACCTAAACAACCTGCTTTTTAAGGAAAACGTTCCAAAAAATTTGGGATGAGCTTCCCCCTCAATCCTCTGTGGACCTACCTCCCTTGGAATGCAGGATTTAGGGTTGAGGAAACCTGACAGTGTGTGGATCTAAAAATATGGTCCAAGCTGATCAGTCACAGTTCTTGTGTTCTATGTAACACGAGACACATGATGACATTTTTGAAGACGTACATGTCAGCTGCAGGACCAGTGAGTATAATTATAGTCACCGCTTATCGATTGCCAGTTGAAATCCTCTGAATTCATTATGGAGACTTATTGAGTTGGCTAGTGTGCTGAGTTCTGATGTCTTTTAAACGTTATGATATGTACCTTTCCTTTCCTCAGAAAGGTAAAGACACACTAAAAAACCCAGATTGCATTGTTGCCATAAATTCTGAATAGTTTGTTGTTTTCACAGGTGACTTCTCTCATGTTACAAATTCACAAGAGCTGTTTTTGTTATTTATGGATTATCAATCTGTCATAAAAGTTTAACTCGTTTGTGCCTGTACATCTTATGTATACAGTAAGTTTATTTCTGTTGCCATTCTGGGCTGCTCATTTTGTTTTCCCCTGATAAGAGCCAACAAAAGGCAGCAGTACTGGACACACTACAAACACTAAAGGCAATGGCTGGGCACTGACATTCAATTACAGTCCAACAACAGCGCGACGATGGCCCAACAACAACCAACAGTATCCGTAACATTGCTCCCAGCCACGACTATGAGCTTCCTTTGGTGGGAGAGTCTTTGAAGGAGCTTTGAAGAGTATCATAGATGGAGTGGGCGGCCCTTTGGTGATTATACTCTCAAATTGTTGATTCTTCCTCCCAAATTCTGCCCACTTCATCAAACCAGCATAAATCAGCATTTTACCAGCATATGTCCTGTTAGCACATTCTGGAAGACAAAAGAACAAGTTTGTGGAAAGAAACCAGAGCCCCCGCTTTGCTGTTGGTCTCTGCCCAGTCTCATATCAACATCTGCAGCACAACCGTCTCAAGTAGCTATAAATTATCGCAATTGTTTGTGTTGACTTTTGGCAATTCATCACAGCCTCTATGCCAATAAATTCTCCCATGAATAAGTTCAACACTACCTTACAGTCCACAGACACTATGAAGCCTCAGGAAGTCTACAAAAGTGACTATGCAACACTATGTTTGTCGTTCATCTCTGTGATCGTTATTTTTTCCTATGGGTGCAGAATGCCATCCCAATGTCACCTTTGTTAGTTTATTACCGTGACAGCTTGATTCCTAAACGCTGCCGTGTCCCTTCAGCGCAGTGTGCAAAAATAAGAATCTCAAAAACATGTTTTAAACAATTCTGTCACTAACTGTTTACGAAATTCTAACAGTGATTAAAATTTGAGTCAGGATGCATGAATGAGTGCCAATGAATATCAGTGACTGTTTGAGGTACGTCCAAAGCCACACAGACCATCAACAACAGACAGAGGCACAAATTTACAACAGACAGCCCTGCAGGCCAGGCCAACTAACCAGGAAGTCTGCCATGTAACCAAGCATCCCCTCAATTTATCTCTGTTGGTGTTTTCAGAGGATGACTATTGCTTGTGTTTATGAAGATGGATAGAGCAGGCAACATCTAAACGGCCTCCCCTCCTCCTCCTCCTCTTCCTCCTCTCTCCCTCCTCTCTTTCTCCACTGCGCTGTGATGGCAGGGATGGGAGACACCATCTGGTGGTGAAATGTATCACTGCGACTCAAAGCCCTTAAAACCCCTCATGTCACGTCCAGAGGACAGCGCATCATCACTCACTCGCAGTCAACGCAGTAAATATGACAGATACACAAATGCAATTTTTTTTTTTCCCAGCTTGGGAAGACGGAAGATGAAATGTTTTTTTATGGATGTGAATGATAAAAATCTGAACTATGACCTGAAGCAGTCAAACCTACACACCCCAGTGCTTTATTCATTGATCCACTTGAGAGATCGGTGTAGGAAATATTGTAGCTGAAAGTTGGTTATGTCTGCATGTGGTGCAAGGAGAAAAAAAAAAAAAAGAAAAACACCAGAGATATAACAGAATGTGTTCTGCATGGAGCCGGCCACTGTTGCCACGGTGACAGTGTGACTCATGGCAGTTTGATTTGGATTTAGAGCGGTGCCCTGTTTTGTGTGTGAATGTGTGATTTGTGTGTGTGTATGTGCATGAGCATGTGCTAAAATGTACCTACCTGTATATATGTAAATATGTGCACATTATTATAGGCTTATGTTTTTTTTGTGCTGGTGGGATGAGGGAGAATTTCCTCTGCGCAGTAGTATAGAGTAATTGTCCACCTCTCTCATGTCTCCTCGGCCACAGTTAGAGCCTTTGTTAGCAGATTGGCTCTGCCTTAGTCTTATTAATGATGCCAACACTTAGGTAATGCGCCTTTTTGATGAGAGTAGGCCACTTAATCTCTCTATTCAGGCTTCATCTCTCACACACTCTCTTTCTCACACACACTCAAACACACACACACACACACCTCCCCCTCAATCCTCCTAATAAGCTGTCTCTCTGTCTCCTGTAATTTGGCAGACGAGTCTATTATATGATACAGTCATATTTTATTAATGGACCCCCGTAGCGAACACACACACCCCATAGTGGATGAGATTATGTGACGCACAGGGAGCGTGTCTCTGTGTTAAAAATGATTTCAACTCCACGGTTAGTTTTCATCTGCACCGTTTGTCTGCTGTGTTGTTAGTATTGGGCTGGAAGGCAGAACCACAGGCATTTCTGCTGAAGTTGGCACTGTTCCTCCACACTTCATTACACTTCCATCAGCTCAGTGATAGCATGGAACAGTGCAACTTCAAAAGGCCGAAAACAGCAAAATAAAAGGCAACGTTCAATTATTGAGTTAAACATTTTGTGGAAATATTCTTCTTGTCTCTGTCTCTCTCTGTCTCTTTCTCTTCCTCAGTGTTGTACAGATAATTCATCCCATATGTTTCAGCAGTGCCAGGCATTTCAAGCTCTGCGGTGAAGTGCACTCCTCCAAAACTAATTTGCTCATATATTGTATAGCTTTAATGATACATCAACCCAAAAATTCTTATTGTTTTATTGCATTTTGCATTTATCTGCAAATTCTAAACCTTATTTACTTTTCTAACTGAATAGTTTCATCAATAAATGATTTAACTGAGCAAAAACACAAAGAGTCTGCAGCTCTATGTGACCGTACATGCCAACATCACGATGACTATGCCAACATGTTAATGGATGAATGCAAATTTTGACCAATGATGGCACTAGTTGAAAACTTAATCACCAAAGCGATTACAATTCATCCTGAGGTAACATGAATGTCTGCACCAAATTTCAGAGAAAACGTCAAAGGATCACCAAAGTCATTAAGATTCATCCACCACAATGGAGCCCTGCACAGAGATTTTCATCTCAATCCTGTATTTGTTGAGGTGATTTTATGTTTCTCTAGATTTGCCTCTGTGCCGGATGTTGACTGATTTTCATTTCATTCCATCTGTAATTTACAATTTTATACACAGACTGTTTAGTATTGATTGTAATCTGTAGGTTTTGCTTTAAAGTCCGCGTAAAGTCAGAATAACTTTGTGTTCTGAGTTTGTCAGACAAAAGAAGAAAGTGTTAGTAACCACCCAGCCAAATTTGAATGATCAAAAATTTCGACAAGTTTATGAAATTAGGTTTTAAAATCAGCTAAAAATGAGCAGCGCTCTCCCAGACTGTGTGTCCACTGAATGCGCTGAAGCCACACCCACTGATTGGAGCAGTCAAGCTGAAAATTTGAAGTGACTGAAACGTGTCAGATGAGTTCAGAAAGTGACATAACTAACTTTGAAACACTCTGAGCAAGATGAATTAGTCTCTATCTCTCTGCTTGGGGTGCAGGGGTATATTCAGGGTGGCCTCAGCGTGTCATCGAGCCACCCTTTAAGGACCGCCCAAAAAATCCTGGACTGAAAACTGGTGAAAAACTGTTTTAACCTCTAACTCCACATTTCAGTAATATATCATTCAAAGTCTTTTTACATGTTTACTAACAACTATTTCCCAACATATTTAATGCATTCTGAAATGAATCTCAGAATTGCCTTACCACAGACTTTAATAACAGCATTTTTCATTTGAACAAATCTACTATTGTCCCTTTGTCAACTTTTGATTTGTTTAACAATACCCAGCCTCACTTTCTCTCTCTCAAACGCGCACACACACACACACACACACACACACACACACACACACACACACTCCTTAGGCCGTCTAAAAGATTCTGTGTGCTCAAAGGATAAAAAGGGGATTCTTCAACAGCATACACTCAGTAGCTTTTTCACATTTACATATTCATAGAATCATTTCATTCACAGTGAGGGCAGACATATATGCTATTAAGCCATTTTCTAGTAGTTTATTCAAAACGTTAGCTGGAAATTCTGTAGTGCAATCAACACATCATCATTCAATATTAATATGGTATTATGACAGAGCACAATGTAATATTTCAAAGGGCTTCAAATATGTGTGGAGGGGTTCTGTGACTGTAAGCATCTGCATCACCCCCATAGCTCTTTAATCTGCAGTTTTATTCGTCTCTGAATAAAAACTTCCTCCAAACAAGCCGAGGCAAACTGTCAGCACAGTGGACGACTGCTCTTGTTGTCTGGTCTTGTTGGAACAGATGAATGGATTAAGTTCTTTATCAGACTGTTTTATGTATTTTTTTTTTCCTTTCCCTTCTTTTATGCTTGCAGTGGCTTGTCTTCATTGGGCCGACAACAATGAAATATTATCTGATTGTTGCTGCTCCAGGAAATAGTCAGAACAGAACAGCAACAAAGATAATCGGATATCCATTGCAACACCTGTATGTTTGTGCATATAATCTTATCCAAGAGAATCTTCACATTTCTGAACATATGCACAGACATGCACACGTGTGCATGTGTCCACATAATGATGAAGAGTGAAGCTTTGAGCTGTCAGGCAACACTTGAAGGTTTGACACCATGTGACAGTCAAAAGTAACATGCTGAGAACAAACGACTGATTAGAGTCAGCAGACTGAAACTGAGTGGCTGCTCATTAGATGCATTTTGACAATATTTGGTTATGTGCCAACATATAGAACTATTCTCTGACAGTCATTAGATAAAAACACCTGTGCAGATACTTTAGTGTGTCAACAGTAGTGTGTGTGAGAATGAAAAAAGACAAACAGCTCTCAACAACTCCCAACTCAGGACCCCCCAGGCAGCTTTGAGAGGTTCGCCAAATGATTTATGTTATGAGAAAAATACTTGGATTGCATAAATTTATGATCATGTTTTTAATCCTTGTGATGAATGCCTCATGTTTGAGAAATAATGAATATTTACAGCCTTCGGGCTCACACCAATAATTAATCAAGTGGAATGGGAATAAAAGAGAAAAAAAAAAAGAAACAGTGTCCAGCGTCAAAGTTCACAATTTGGTCCTGTAAAAGTGGGTCGTGTAGTTTTTGGAGGTCCAGTGGTAGAAAATGTTCAGTGCCACTACTATAGAGAACAGTTGGTACAGTCTGACCTCTGCTGCACCTCTGCGTGGAACCAGTGGTGTGTTTTTTTTTTCTCTGTTTCAGTTCCAGCCCTCCAAGGCACATTACATAACTACACTATTATTTTTCCATCCCCTGCCTCTCTCTGTCTGACTGACATAGCCGGGGAAATACAGATCCAAACAAGGCAATGATAATGACTTGCTCCTCTCTTTTGATCAGTCTATTTGTCACACCCTGTCTCTCTATTCTCTGTCTTTTCTTCTGCCTTTTGCCTCACCAAGCTCTCTCTCTCCGTCTGTCTCTCTCTCTTTCTCTGCACCACCAGAAGTTGGTTTGCTTTTGCACCCAATGTGGTACGCTGGCTTTCCATTAGTTCATTTCCTTCAGCTTTGAGAATGCGCTTGCATGTTGCATGTATGTGTGTGTGTGTGTGTGTCTCATGCACATGTGTGTGTGTGTCTCCAGAGTCTTAGAACAGTATTATTGTAAACATATCATTTGATGGGGAGAGTGGTTCAGGTTGTTGGCCGGCTGCCCTGCTTTCATTTGGAACAGAGCTGCCAACATCTGGACTGTGTCAACACTCACTGACAGTGTTTGTGTGTGTGTGTATTGGGGTCCCTGCCTCGGCCCCAGAGCTGTCAGCCATTGGATGGGGAACAGATCTGCTCAGATTAATCAAAGGTGTAGCATTAATAAAAGGAGCCCTATTTCTCCATGCCTCCAGGCGGCCATTTTAAGAGCCTGGGAGAGCAGCCTTGCATCCTCCAGGTCGAGCTTCAGTCACACACAAGCCATGCAAAGGCACGCAGGTACTTATGCACAGCCTGGGATGGGTGTTCAACCAAAATACAATCTAACTAAAAATGTGAACACTTGAAAGGTGAAAATGATCTTTCCCTTGTTTTGCGGTTTGTTTGTCCGTTCACACGCTGTAAGGTGGAGTAACAGTGCAGTGTTCCCTCTGGACGGGATGCTGTATTTGATACTGTAGTGAATGTAAAAGAAACCCAGATCAGAATCTGTGGCCACCCTGTATGAAAAACCCACAAATCCAACAGAGACTCAGAAAATACATGTTTTTCATATGGTGAGAAATGTGTAGCAACGTCCTTCATTCATTTATTTAAACCCAGGTCAGGACGTGCAGCCACAAGAGTTACAGGACTCGCAAAACCTTCAGAGACGAATTTTATTGCTGAGTGGGACTACAAGAAAAGAAAAAGTATCCACCTCATTAATTTAGGTAAACTGACAGCAGATGTACAGATTAAGGGGGAAAGAGAGAAAATTATATTAACTATAGGCTAGTTATTCTAACATTTGCCCCATTATGCCTCTTACAGTAGTTTCAACTGTTATTTGTGCAAAGCCGAGGCTAGAGTTTCCTTCCTTTTGTGGTGGAGTAACTACATCTTAAAACACACACATACACACACATCATACAAGAACTTTATAATCTTGTGGTTTTTCAAACCATGAAACAAACGCTTTGGTCTCTGCAAAACATTCAATCCCCTCTTCTCTTTTTTTTCCCTCACTAAACTTTATCTGTGACAGCTTCTGTGTTGATATTTATGCATGCATTTTGTGCAAGTAAGTCTTTCTGTGCATACATGCTCAATGCATATGAGTAAATCTGTGTATAAATACAGACACTGCTGTGAGAAAGGCTAATAATCTCCCCTTTGGTTAAGTTTAAAATCTCTGTCCAGCCTTCTGTGAGTCACCCAGCAGTCTGGGCTGTTGGCTCTGGCAGGCCATTTGATCCGGCCTCACTGGGCTAAAGATATTTGGGTGTAGTGAGCACTAATGTTATTGCTGAGCTCTGGGCAGTACTCGGCTGAGATGTATTTGGGTTGGCTGGCTGAGGGATGAAGCCTGTTTGCCTACCGGGGCCGAAGACTCTGCAGGGGGCCTGCCTAATCTGCTGCACCATCCGACAGCTTAATTAGTGTTTCACTGCTACACTCACATACAGTGTGTGCACACAGACACACACACACATTTTTTTCATACACATACACACTGGGGCATAGCTTGTTAGTCTAATAAAGAGCCATTAGAAGGTTAAATGTGGGTCTCATTAAAGATTAGTCATTTACTAGCATGCATAATAAGACTCTCTTGTGCGATTCTGATAACTGCTCATATTGCTGCGAAAGTGAAGACCACAGTCAACTCGTGCAATGTTAATTTACCATGCCATAGCCTGGGATTTAGTCTGTCTCCTGCTGAGGGCATAAACACCAAGAGAAAAGGATACAGTCACTTCCAGTCAGTATCTGTGGGCTTAAATGTCATTACACAATGGTGTCTTTATGTTGTGGGTGCACTCAAACACTGTAAATTGTTTGAGATGATTTTGACGAGCAGTGATCCAAGGGGCTTAAAGAGGAAGAGTCTTGAGGAGGATAAGCTGTGTGAAGAGGGGTCTAGATTAGCTTGAATGGATTTGGAAGTCCTTGTGGAAGCTTGGACTAAAGGCTGTATTGAAATGTCAGAGATAATAATTTTACTTCTCTCGTTTCTGAAGATCCCCGTCTTAATGCCTCTACCATCTGTTTGAGAGCAGAGCAGTGGACGTCCATCAATGCAAGAGAGGGAGAGGGTGAAAGAGAAATTTGGCGTGCCACAAAGATATGTTTACTTACTCTTTCCAGCCCTCATCAGGCTCTATCTGATCCAAACAGTGTTCTTGTCTTTACTTGGACTCTAATAACATTATTCTCCTGGTCATGGCCACATAAAAAACAGATGAGCATGAACCATAAAGGGAAAAAATCAGTTTTCAAAAAGGAATTAAAATATTGGAGCTGCCAATGTTTTGACTTAGTGGATAAAGCCTCCAGGCAACTAGGGTTGGAGGAAGAGAGAGCAAGAAGCTGTGAGAATGTCAAACAGCAGACGGCTTTACTGACTCAAGACATGGATTAGCCATCTGAAGCCTTGTTTCAGGAGTTACAGTATTACTGAACATCCCACGTAAAACCGACAGTGTAAAACAAAGTGTTAGCTGAATATCAATTAGAGAGATTCTCTTCGGAGATAGACATTAGAGCTGAAAATGGGCTGTTAAACTGGTCGGCAAATTCACCTCCTCCCCATCTCTCTCCTAATAAATATTTAAGCTAGATCACAAGAAAAAAAAAAAAGTCGTATTTAATGATTTCTGCTCTTTGTGTGTTTGTCAGGTTTTCAAAGTCATTTGTAAGAACATTCATGACAGTTAATTTGCATTTTGAAGATGCTACGAACAGTAAAAAAAAAAAAAAAGTTCTTTAATTGGAAACACCAACATCAATCCCTGTGAGGCATAATGGGAGCCGTTCATGGCTATCATGTTTGGATTCTTACAATATGCAGTGATTTAATTTTAGTTTCCTTTATTTGCCTTGCCTGATTGGTAATTTAACACTGTCATAACTTTTTGTGCTTGTGTGTGTGTTTTTCTTGACAAGTTAAAGCTAATTTTCTGTGTTTTCTTTTTCTTTAATTATGTGAATCATAATTCATTTTGATCGTTTGTTGACAGGCTTTGTAAGTTGTAAAATTGTTAACATGGGTGTTAATCTGTCGCTCTCTCTCCAGCTACACAGCCGTGATTTGTCCCCGAGTTATTTATCATGTTTCCACTATTTAATGTTTATGATAGCTTGTGCGATGACTGTGTGGTTAAGTTGTGCTGTGCACTCTTTATGAGCAACTGTGTGTGTGTGTTTGTGTGTATATAAGCAATTTGTTTTGAGTGACACTCTGTCGCTTGGAAACTTGCTAATTTACTATCTCTCCAACAGATGCCACATTATGCTTCCAACACTCACATACACGCAAACATACATCACCATCAAACCCGTTCACATCTGCCCATATGTGCCTAAATCAGTTGTCAGTGAATCTCCACCATTCACAGTAGCATTTATAAGAGCATCTAACAAGCTGCAAGTTATTTATCAGTGCACATAAGTGACTGTTTTCTATCTTTATTTGCGTTAAACTAAAGATCATGTAGATGTGAAATATTATTTACTTTGTAGCACAGCATGCCACTGTGGTCCCCGGTCTTCTGCACCCCAGTGGTAGCTGCTGTAATTTCTCAAATGGCTCTGCTGCAGAGGTACATATCTTTAAAAAATAAATAAATAAATAAATAAAGCCACTATGAACAAACTCACATGTATATTTATGCTATACATTTGCAGCCACCAGAACAGGAAGAAAGTATTGGAAGTAACAGGTCATTATTTCAATCTCAAAATGGATTTTTCACGTTGAGCAACCGAGCATGTCACAGTTGCTAACATATATTGTCAGAAACTACCGAGATCTTATGTTTATGGTGCTCTACTGACTTGAAGTGAGTGTGTGTATGTGTGTGCGTGCGTGTCATGAAGAGTTGGTTTGGCCGAGTGCCATGCAGCTGGAAGCCATCATAGAACCAATTACTTTCTGTCTTTTGCTCTCCTTCGCTCTCCCTCTTTCTTCCCTTCTCTCTCTTTCTCTCTGTCGTTCTCTTCATCTCTCTCTTCTGTTCCCATTTTCTCTGTCTGTCTGATTTTAATTCTGCAGGCCTGTCTCTTTGTGAGCCAAGACTTGGCTTCACAGTTAACCCCTTAATTTTGCACTCACTCACATCTTCCTTGCACCAACTGATATAACCCATCACCACCGAAACGTGCCTCCTCCTCCACCATCATCTCCATTCCCTTCTTTCAACTACTTTAGCTCATCATTCTCTTAAAAAAACGTCGGCCTTTCAGCCTCATCTTCTTCTTCTCCTCCTCATCTTGTTCAGTGACTCTGGTTATTGATTCAGATGTGAAATGTTTGTAAGCTTGCACGTCCTGCCAACATGGCGTAGGGACCAATTTACAGTAACATGTTTGAGCTGCAGCTCATGTCATGAGTGAAGGGCGGCAAGAGTGTAAACACTGATTACAGATCGTGTACTGAATGAATGTGTCACCAGAGGGAAACACACACACACACACACATACACAGACAGAGAGGGAGGCTGTGAAGGATGGAGGAAGTGGGAGAGTTAACAGTGTAAACAAATGAGGAGTGTAATGAGGATAAAGCACTGCTGTGAACAAGTGAGCCTTTGTCTTCACACATACCTGCTCTCTCTCTCTCGCCTCTCTTGCTGTCTGCCTCTCTCTCTCACACACACACACACGCACACACACACACACATACACACACATAAACGGCTGTATCATGTTTGGGTTTCTGGGAAGTGCAGTTTATTGAATGTTTAAGAAGGGAAACAGAAACCAGCATTTCATTGAAAGTGAGTGAGTGAGACACTTAATGATGTTTTTCAAGTGGCGATGCCAATGCTGAGTTTTTTTTTTTTTTCCCCTTCAATATTCTCAACCTGGCTATTACTTTTGCAAAGCAAGAGGCGAAAACAAATATATATATACACAAACATTTATTTTCCCAGTAGCTGGTGAAAAGTCTAATTTTTTTTTCCACCAGCACAGCTCCTCTTAATTCACGTCTAAAAACGATTTATCTAACTGCTTGTTTTGTTTAACGCAGACGTTCACATTGCATAAAAAGCCTGCTAAGTGAAACCATCAACTACAGGTTAATCTTTGTAATTTGACCAAGGTAAGCTTCTAAGTTCCTCTAACAGTTGTTGGCTTAAAGCCCCATACCACAACCGCATTGGGTTTTATATTGTTAGATTTAGTTTCAGACTATTGCTACAGTATTAATTCGGTGCCATATAATACGTTGGGGGTTGTCATTTTATTTAGCTAATTGTATGGTCATCCTCAGAAGAAAGCGGGAAAAACAGTGCATAGATCCTTAATATTTTCAGTGGTTCTACTGGACTCTGACTCCAGGGATGACACAGCAGAAGAAAGGCAGTAACAGTGGAAATCAATGGCTGTCTGTAAGTGCAAGATAAATATATTCATATATCTAAAGCTGTATAGCATACATATGGAAATGTAAAGTCAGCAGAAATGTAAAGAAAATGAGTTAAAGTCCATGTAAAGGCAGTTCTGAGATTTCTTTCAAAATACATTAAATATGTTGGAAAATAGTTGCGGAAAACATGTGAAAAGATTTTGATTTGGATTTTTTGGGCGGTCCTAAAGGGTGGCTCGATGACACGCTGAGGCCACCCTGAGCATAGCCCTGCACCACCAGCAGAGAGACAAAGATTAATTCATCTCACTCAGAGTATTTCAAATTTAATTTCATTTTCTGACACATTTCAGTCATTTCAAAATGGCTGCTTGACTGCTCCCAAGAGTGGGTGTGACTTCAGCCCCACAGACCTGGAGCTGCCCCTGCTCATTTTTACCTGATTTTGACACCTAATTTCATAAACTTGTCGCTATTTTTAATCATTCAAGTTTGGCTGGATGTTTACACTTCTTTCTTTATTCTGATAAACTCAGAACACATATTTATTCTTATTTTACACAAACTTTAAGGAACCAAAACTTTAAGGAACCACTGCTTTGGTCCTTAAGACAAGGAACAGTTGAAATCATTGAATTAGTGTGAGTGTCTTTTTTATCGTTTGTTGTTTGCATTGTTTAAGTCTGTTTGAAAAGAATATATAAGGATAGAAATGTGGCAAATGTGGCAATATTGTACAGTTTAGGATTAAAACACGGTGGCAGATAAGGAGATTTATTTCAGTTTTTAACATACTGTAACATTCCCTTGTTCCCATGGAAAGATTGATGGCTAAATGTTAAATTTCTCTGTGATTTAAAAGCGACATAAAAAGCAGCTCTGCAGATAGTGAACTGAGCCACTATGGTGCCATTATTACATCTGGAAGACATGTGACATATAATATGGAAGGAGAAATTATGTTTTTCTTTTTATGTTCAGATCATGAGGGCTTACGTTTGACATTGTTTTGAAAATGTTTAACTTTATGATACAGGTGTTTTACAGCATTAAAAAAATGTTTATTCTATTGAAAAAGGTTTTTTCGGCAGCAGACATCTATCCTCTCCACTGTCAGTGTGTTTAAAGAAACTGGCTACATGACAGATTTTATGTTGAAGCTCCTTCAGAGGAAAAGGCGGCCAAAATATTTGACCATTTTTGGCCATTTATGTCAAAATTTATAAAGTGCAAAAATGCAGAGAATTTGCTAAGAGTGCTGACAAGTAGTTGTGTTGAGCAAACAAGCTCGCCCGCACACACACACACACACAGGTGTTGATTAAAAAGAAGAGGAGGGATATCACATTAACTGGCCCTGTGTTACCTAATTATTTCGAGCAAATTATGTTTTTAAACTGAACATCTCTTAATGGCACTGATTTCAGAACAAAAATAATGCAATATCAGCTACTTCATGTAGAATATTAGAGCAACAAGATTATTTACGTCCTTATGAATAGAAACTGTATCTTAAACTTTTCCTTTCGCACATGCACTTTAATCTTGATTTAATGACCAATGTCCTTGCAGTATTGTGGTGTTAAACCGCATCTCACATGAAGTTAAAGAGTAACCTATCAGGTTGAAAAGAGGAGCTTCGCTGCCCTCTTTGGTGGAAAGTATGCTCTGTTTTACCTGGTGATGTTACAGTGTACTGTAATACACCCCAAAGTACACTTCTACATCACCGAAGCAAGTTATAACCACTGGGGGTCAGCACAAACCTCCCTCTGTCCAAGAAGTTTCCTGTGACACTTAAAAAACTTCTGACCATGAAATTACACTTGTGTGGGTTGGAAACAGTAACAGCAATTAATGAGTATCAGCTCATTTCAATCCTGTTGTTGTTTGTATGTTGCAGTTTGTTTATGTCCCCTGCAGCTTTAAACCTGATACCAGAAAGTTACGAATGAAAGTGACAGCACATAAGCAAGAAGACTAACAAAACAAATCAGACAACCATCATACAAAGAATGTCTCACTGTGCTGAAAGAGGCCACTCATTCTGAAAAAGGGGCAAATAGTAACAAGTAACACACTTCTACACACACACACACACAAACACACACAGATGGAGATGTGGCCGGGCGTCAGTCCAGATGCTCCAAGAGAAGGAAACTCACATTCTTGTGATGGGGAGTCATCAAGTATCAGGTTCCATAGACTCTGGCAGAGGCTGGAGAGCCCCCTCACCACCTACCACCCCACACACACACACTCACACATACACACACAGAAACAAACACATAGGGGCATACTTTGTAGCCCCATCCTTTTTGTGTGTGTGCATGAGGGTGGGTTGGCTGTATGAAAACACAGAATTGCTGCCTTTTCTAATCTTGTCAGATCTGTCTCTGTAGAAGAAAGAAGTGTCTGAACCAGCGTGCAGCTTGGTCTGATTAGTTTCCTTTCGTGAGAGTTTGAGAAAACCTCCTCAGCAGTGAAGAAGCTGCTTAAATAGAACTGATCTATAAAAATGTGTTGGTTCGATCCAACGTGAGGTCTACAGGTCAAGTGATCATGGAGATAAATCAAGACGCATGTAATATTTTTATGCTTCCACTAGATGTCCCTGTCAACCTGCTCTCTTTGAGGCGACTGATGTTCAAGTCTCTGAGACCATTGTTCTAAAAACATCAGTGTATCGACTGATTCCTGGTTATGTGTAATTAGTTACTACCCAGCTGATTTAAAAATACAAATCACTCCAATGAAAGATACTTTTACCACTACATCACTTTAGCTCAATGCACTGTAACTCAGTGAATATGAACTGACCTGTTAGGTAAAGCAAATACAGGAAGACAATGAATGAGAAACATGTAACTTTGCATCATGAAAGATTGTACCCGGATGCTAACTGGAAGAAGTGGTAAAATCTTTTCACTTGGAAAAACGATGAGCACTCAACAACATCAGCAGAGCTGTTATATACAAACCTAAAGATAGAATTTCACACTGATACTTTGAGGATGTTGAAGTGTTGCTTCATGTGTTCATGTTATCCAAGTGGACCAACATGTGAAACTACACTATTTGATCATTAAAACTATGAAAGTATTTGTCTCTTTTAAGGGGAAATATTGAGTTATAAATGGTAAAACATAACTATGTAACATCAATCAGACTTTATTTGTATTACACTTTTCCTTTTATGTACATGTAACACAACACAAAGGCTTCACACAAAAAACACCCACTGCCTAAACCTCTGCTCCAATAATATAATAATAAAATATACAGATTGCTAAAAAATAAAGGTTAAGAATAATTCAATCAAACACTCTGACCTTAACCTTAGGAGAATAAGAAGGAGTGGAAGAAATGGGATGGGAGTTGTGCAAGAAATAAAGATGATTGATGACTGATGATTCATAGGAATGTCAGAACTAGCATGATTTAGGTGTGGTCCTTCATTAATGATCACATGAAAAGGTAGGCCATGATGTCTCATGCTGAAAGATTTATTGAAGCTTCAAAGAAGATTGAGAAATTATCAATACAGTTCACAGTCTCCACCTCTGGCTTGCCCTCAGAATAGTGCTACAATTGTTCTATGTCCCTAAATGGTCAATAATCTACAAACCAGGAAATATGTTCATACTTTTAGTGGCCGAACATTGTTATCTGACTCTGTAGAGACTTCTGCGTTATCTGTTGGAGTGACCCAGCCCTATCCTGTGACCTCAGTTACCATAGCAATGATCAGAAAGGCGCCTGCTTTCCTAAACACAAACATGTTGCTTTGTATCTCAAAGCAACATGTTTGCATCCCTAACACTGCATCCCTACAGTGACCTCAAGACATATGGTTGACGCTGGTTAAGCCACATTTCTGACTCACTAGAATACAGTTTTTTCCATTTGCTTAAACACAATTTTGCAAACTAGGCTGTTTTTTTTTATCAAAACAATAACACAATTCACCAAACCACACACCCAAACTGCAAAACACCTCATGCAGTATATCCCGCAAAATGAAGCACTGCAACCAAAATCAAACTTTTGCACCAGATGGCACACACTTCATTCGTATTCGTAGATTTTTCTCTAACCAACTACACACTGTCGGGCATAATGAAAAGCACTCTCATCTTTAGTATGCTTTGCCATAATACTAACATAGTTCAAACTGTAGAGAATTCTTCAGATTGTTCACATGCACAGAAATATTTGCAGATACACACACGTGCTATTGAAATATTTATTTTATTTATTTTTCACCAAACAAGTCAGTGCAACGTATGCACAGCAGATATATTTACATTGGAGTGAGCTAAAATATGCTCACAAAACAGTGAGCTGAAAAATACAATTGCAGAAAAAATGTCAGAATAAATAAATAAATAAAGAGGAAAGCAAAATAATTTGACAACACTGCTCTACCCCGACCTCTCACTCTTCCTCCCCCTCTCATTCAAACCCTCCCTCTTCCTCTTCCTCTCTCAGCAATGTCTTGCAAAGATGCTCACCTATGGTCTTTTATTGCTTACTTCCTGATTGAAGTGTTACAGTTTTGTCCAGTTGCTAACACACTGAAATGACATGGATAGCACAAATATTTAAACTGACACACAGGGAGCAAAACCTCATCTCAAATCTCCAAAACTTTAAACACATTTTCTGCTTTACACACATTTTGCAATTCGAAGTGGCTCTTTTTAAGTGTACTGAACGGAAGGAAAGGAAGAGTGAGAGGTAGGTGTAGAGCAGTGTTGTCTATTGTTGTGTTTTTTATTTTTCATTTTTTCTGCAATTGTGTTTTTTAGCTTACTGTTTTGTGAGCATATTTTAGTTCACTCCAATGTAAATATATATCTGCTGTGCATACGTTGCACTGACTTGTTAGGTGAAAAATAAATAAAATAAATATTTCAATAGCACGTGTGTGTATCTGCAAATATTTCTGTGCATGTGGACAATCTGAAGAATTCTCTACAGTTTGAACTATGTTAGTATTATGGCAAAGCATACTAAAGATGAGAGTGCTTTTCATTATGCCCAACAGTGTGTAGTTGGTTAGACAGAAATCAGTAATACGAATGAAGTGTGTGCCATCTGGTGCAAAAGTTTGATTTTGGTTGCAGTGCTTCATTTTGCAGGATATATGAGGTGTTTTGCAGTTTGGGTGTGTGGTTTGGTGAATTGTGTTAGTGTTTTGATAAAACCAGCCTAGTTTGCAAAATTGTGTTTACAGTTTTTTCTGATAGCTAAGACGCAATTTTTGAAACTTTTGGCTTTTTTTGCAAAACTCTACACACAAATCGCAAAACCTTTCACCCAAATAGCAAAACACAGTAGATCACTTGCAAAAGCATGTTTTTGTACTGTTGCATAAGCACTTTTTGCTAAACTGTTCACACTCTTTTAAAAATAGTTATTTTTGTATCCGACGGTGCACACAACTCATAATATCAGTAAGCACACAAAGCAGCCACTGCACACTGACAGTAACAATGAAAAACTCATTTGGCTTTTGCTTATCCTGTGTGCAGGGCATATCGGTTTTCAGTACCTTTTACAGTAACACACAGGGGTCAAAGTGAATGGATATTTATTTACACACATCCAAATACATAAACATAAAGTGTGTTTTTCAGGTCAAGGCACAAAAAAAAAAAAAAAAACATAAAATGACAATCATTGAGGGAAAAAAATCAGTCTTGTCTTCTTACTGGGTCTGGCCACAAAATCTCGTTCACATCACATGCAATGTCTTCCATTGCTAGGCACCGGGGAAAATATCTCCTGGAGTGTCGTATCCAGGCCTGACATGACACCTGGTCAATGTCTCCGCATGCCTCCTCCATTGCCTGTAGAAGGGCTATGCGCTGATGGGGGTGACGGTCATAAACCTTCCAGCGCCAAGCAGAGAAAAACTCTTCAATGGGATTTAGGAATGGAGAGTAAGGGGGGAGGTAGACCACAATGAATTCCGGGAGATCGGTAAACCAGTTGCGGACCAGAACAGCGCGGTGGAAACTAACATTGTCCCATATGATGACATATCTGGTCGGCTCTGGTCTCTGAACGAGAGTGAATATGTCATGCAGGGTGTCCAGGAATGTAAGAATGTGTGCAGTGTTGTATGGGCCCAGAGTTGCATGATGGTGAACAACACCGTTTTGACTGATGGCTGCACACATGGTAATGTTTCCACCGCACTGTCCTGGGACATTGATTAAGGCACGGTGTCCAATAATGTTCCTTCCCCGTCTTCTGGTTTTGCTGAGGTTAAAGCCTGCCTCATCCACAAAGACCAGCTCATGACCCATGGCATCTGCCTCTAGGCCTAGGGCCATCACTCTCTGGAAAAGACAAAACAAATGCAGCACAGCAGGCCCATGCACAGCACACAGATTGAGTACCAATGATACAGTAAGCTTACCTGCACAAATTCATATCGCAGTTGTTTCACACGTTCACTGTTTCTTTGAAATGGGACCCTATAGACCTGCTTCATCCTAACACCATGTGCTACCTGTTTGGCCAGGTGGCACATGTAGTGGCCAATGAGCTCATGTAGTGTTATTTTATTTTATAGCGTGTTTTGAAATTGCAAACATGTGACTTTATGTCAGATTGTTGTGTCTTATGCAGAGAACAAGCGTTCAGTACACTTAAAAAGAGCCACTTCGAATTGCAAAATGTGTGTAAAGCAGAAAATGTGTTTAAAGTTTTGGAAATTTGAGATGAGGTTTTGCTCCCTGTGTGTCAGTTTAAATATTTGTGCTATCCATGTCATTTCAGTGTGTTAGCAACTGGACAAAACTGTAGAAAATTTGCTCACAGTCCGACTCCTGAAATGCGTGTATGAGTTTTCAAGAGAAGGTGTGGCCAGTTGCTTACCAGGAATAACTCTCAAAAAACCATTCCTGGAAACCTTGATTTATCTTTCTGGACACAGGTTTGTTTTTCATTCCATTCTCAAGTCTAAAATAATCACTCGAAATCTTTTTGGCCATAACCCTCTTATTCAGACTCATCCTCTCTTCATCAGTGATGACTAGATGTCTATAGCAGCAATCAATGTGATCATCTGCTCTGTAACTGTACTGTAATTGTATTTGATGACTAAATAAATGCTAAAGGGACAAACACACCCTTATCCATTGTCCATCTGTAAGTGTGTGTGTGTGAGTGTGTGTGTGTGTGTGTGTGTGTGTGTGTGTGTGTGTGTGTGTGTCTGCTGATATCATGGATATCATGTGATGATGTGCAAAAAAAAACAACCCAAAAAACGATATTTACAAATGTTACCTACAGAAACTGAAATACAGGGGTGGAAAGTAATTAAGTACAGTGATACAAGTACTATACTTAAAGGTCCAGTGTGTAAGATTCAGGGTGCTCTATTTACACGATATTCCAGAATATACTGTAATAGTAAATTCAATCAACCACTAGAGACGCACAAGCTCCCCCCCTTCTTAACAGATACCAGATCCCTTTTGTCTTTGTAACTTGTGATGCCTAGGCTCAATTTTGCAATTGTAGTAGTAAATTCAATCAACCACTACAGACGCACAACTTCTTTGACCGCTCACGTGTTGAATTGACCTTTTCTTTGCAAAGAAAATAAAAACCTTGTCCCTATTTCATTCTTCACCAGCAACAGAGAATTTCCACAACAATACAATGAACATTTTTATTGACACATAATCCCCAGAAAGTTTGCACATTTCTCAACCACTGTTGTTCTACAAGCAGAGGGTGAGGTGTTGGTTGCAACTACACGGTTAGATGCCACTAAATCCTACACACTGGTCATTGTCGGAGGGAAATATTGAGCGTTGTACTCCATTTCACATGAATGGCCGGTATGTATGAACATCATTCTTGACTTTGTTTGTTGTACATTAACTTGAAACGTTGCGCGCCTCAAATGTAAATTAATGATCTGTGACATCCTTATGTAAGAGAATTGTTGGTTCAAGCTAAATGTAAATGTGAGTATTTTTTTAAAACTGAAACAAATTTACAAATCATTCAAAATGATGAATAATCAGATAACCCTTTAATCTCTCGTGATTATTGGTTTCTGATAAATTTGATGTTATTCTAAAGATTCATGTAATTAATCAGTCTTTAATGATTCAATTAAAAAGTCCCAATAGGCCCTTTTCTTTGTAAATATAGGGAAACAGGCCTTTTTCAAAGCAGGCATTTTCACTATTGTCATGGTAGGAAAAGGTGTTGCTGACAACATTAAGAATGGCTCTAAGCGCTTTGAGTGGTCAGAGGACTAGAAAGATGCTATATAAGTACAGTCCATTTGCCATTTACTATATTTTGATCCAGGAACTCAAACTAAAACCAAAATCAAATGCCCAAAGATGATGATTATGAAGGTCAAAACAATGATATTAAATCAATCCTGATATAAACTAGAGAAAAGCTAAAAGCAAAAAGCAAAATCCTCAAAACCATCAAGCTGGAAATGGAGAATGTTTGGCATTTACACAAACATTGCTGAAATCACTGTGCATTTTATTTCTTTGTCAGAATCTATTGCACCTACAATGCAGCTTGATTGCTAACAGGTCAGTCTAAGATTCAGATGTTATGCTCGAAGCAGCTAATGAATCTTTAGCTGCTAGTTTCAGGCAGAAAAAGGATGACAGCAGATCTAACCTGAACCACTCACAAATCAGAGAGCAACACCAATACATGTGGAATGCAACCCCACAGTGTTAAGTGTTAATTTCGTCAGTGTCAGTTTGGAGTGTGCCTAGAGAGACCTGGGTGTGGCAAAGATTATCATCATGGTCTTCCTGCAGAAGAAAGGGTGGGGTTTTCTCTGTTTCTGTTGCTATAAAAGCCTTCAGTGGAAATCTCGGTTGTGCAGCCTGAGAGAAGCTGGCAACTCACGCAACCTATGCCTATTCTCGTACATATGCTTGGATCACACTCCACAAAGGTAGGAGCACTTAGAATTGACTGTTAAAGACCCTGGACGAGGTTAGTAAAATTATGTTGATTGATGAATAATTCAAATTCAGTTCATTCAACTTAATTGATCATAGTGAAGCAATATACTGTAGTAACTTAATGATGTTTTCTATAATAATCAATATTTAGTGGCTGTCAGTTGATTTTGAAGTCTTGTCTGTCTCATATGGTTTTTAATATATTTTAGATTTTCTTTCAAATTGATTTTTCATGCAAGTTGATAGAATAAGTGCATACTAAAATGTGCAGTTTAGCATAATTTAAATTGAACGATTAATATTTTTTAAATTGAAAATATTGTAAACAAATCTATGAACTTATAAGTAGTGATAATGTTCTGCTGAGTGACGCCTTCTCTCCTTCAGGATATTCAGCAGAATATCAACAGTTCCACTTCTGTTGCACTTACCACCACCTCTCCTGCCACCACCTCTGTTGTAAGTTACACAGTCTAGACGTGCATTATAAGTAAAATGCTGTGTGTCCTCACAATTAAATTCTCTATTTAAAAAAAAAAAAAAACATAATGGTGGTTGCAGGAGCTCCAGCCCCTCATGGCACAGACTGACCTGCCGTCTGAACATGACAACACCCAGGAGGACAGGAAGGAAAAGGAGCCTGTGCAGCCAAGACTGCAGAGGGCCAGAGCCTGTCTCTTGAAGGGAGTCTCCTACTTCTCTGGAGACATGGAGGTGTTTGGAAAATGGATGGAAAGTAAGCTGACAAAGATTAATTTCACTGAGAAAATTCTATCCTGATCCACACATACACATACACTTTATGACACTCACTGTACCTTGCTTATGTATAATTATAAACCACTGGCCACATGATGTCTTTGTCAGATTATTAGTTGAATTATGATAAAATAACAAGAATGTGCTGCATAATTTATATGCACAAATGATTATGCCTTTTTGACAGTTTTTAAATAATGTAAAGTAGTTTCAGCACAGAGTCAAATTGATTTTTTTGCTGCAGAGAAGAGTACAACTCACACAATATTCAGTGTAGGAAGGCTGTTAATCAGCACTAGGAAAATTTTAATGCTTTCTGTCTGCTCACTCTCTCCATCCCCCAGAGCAGTTTTTCTTGCTGCAGTTGCTCGACTGGGTTTTGCGCGGAGCTGCTCAGGTGATGTTTGTTAACAATCCTCTGAGCGGCCTCATCATTTTCGCTGGCCTCATTCTCCAGAACTACTGGTGGGCTCTCAACGGATTTGTGGGAACGCTCTTTGCCACCATTTCTGCACTGATTCTGCAACAGAACAGGTGTGAATACTACTTTTTCACAAAAAATACTATTTTAATAATACATGAATTTATTCAGAATCAAATGTTACGGTATATATCAAACGTTTGAAACATTATGAGTCCCATACCTTATTGATAATGTGTGTACCAAACTTAATTTGGGACATGCTATAAATAACATTGCTCTGACAGGAAAATGTAAACTGGTAATGTAGAATGTGTTTACTGTAAAGGGTTGTACAACAGGAAAATTTTCATTTTTTATTTTTTATTTTTTCAGGGGTGCAATAGCAGCAGGCCTGTATGGTTATAATGGCATCCTGGTGGGTCTGCTGATGGCTGTGTTCTCCAAAGCGGGAAACTGGTACTGGTGGCTCCTGCTACCCAACATCTTCATGTCCATGATGTGGTAAGCAACTAGACTGACCAATTGTTAAATGATACGGTAGATTCATATTATGAAATGAGATGTAGATGTAAGAAAGTTGATAAATGAACTAAACCATGACTTAAATGTCAAAACTGATCACAATGTCCAAATAAATGTCATGATTTTAAATGTCTCAGCTCAGGTTTAAAGAAGGTTTAAAGAAGGTTTGTGCTTCTAGATCCAGTAGCTTCAGTCAATCATCGCTTATCCAGTTATCCACAAAGCAAACCCATGATTAATTAATTAATTATGTCAGTTAACTTGAAAGAACAGACATCACAGTCAAATGTGAGTTAAATGTGATACCTGTGATATTTTATCCTTGTCTTTCAGCCCAGTTGTGTCCAGTGCCCTAGCATCTATTAATAGTCGCTGGGATCTGCCAGTGTTCACGCTGCCCTTCAACATCCTGGTGTGTCTCCACATGGTTGCCACTGGCCACTTCAACCACCACTTCCCCCAAGTCCTCATTCAGCCTCGCTCAGAGCTGCCCAACATTACCTGGTCTGAAATCGATGTGCCCAAGGTAAGTGACAGACCAGGATTTATGTGCGTTACCTCTCTTAACATATCTCTCCGTGGGCTGGCATGGTCCACGGTCCAAGCATTACTAATTTAGACAGGTTCCTCAGCTGTTTCCATGTCAGAAAAGGTCCTCTGTTCTTTGATCTCTGTCCAACAACAGTAAATCATTTCAAGGTACTCACCCGGATGTCACTCTTTGGTTAAGGTTGTTAACTATGCTAGGTATGTGGTGTGTAAATTGTTTTGTACAGGTGCATCATTAGTAATGGGATTGACTGAGATCTAAGTCAACCTATCAATCAATCTTAACCTCTCTGTCTGTACTTTACCAGCTGTTCATGTCAGTGCCTGTGGGAATTGGCCAAGTCTACGGCTGTGACAACCCCTGGACAGGAGGAATCTTCATCATCTCACTCTTCATCTCCTCCCCTATCACCTGCGCTCATGCCGTCCTGGGATCTGCTGTTGGCATGGTTTCTGGTAAGAGGAGCAGACACTTCCTTGTCAGGCAGTCAATATAGGAAGGGTTACAATAACAAACACAAAAGTAAAAGTAATCCTGCTTACAGAACAAATTTAAGCCATCTTAAGGAGATAAGATCATCTAAATTTAAATTTGACACTTTCCTGATGGCTGTAAATGAATATTTTGCAGGCCTGGCTCTGGCAGCTCCTTTTGGAGACATTTACTTTGGCCTCTGGGGATACAACTGTGTGTTAGCCTGCATTGCCATTGGAGGAATGTTTTATGCCCTCACCTGGCAGGTGCACCTGCTTGCCATCACATGTGGTAAGTAGACACCTGTAAGATAAAAGCATGAAAATGATCTATTCAAGACAGAAAGATTACATTCCATGCAACCACGTGCAACATTGGCATGCACATGAACGCCATGTGACATTATCGCTTCCTTTGCAGCCTTTTTCTGTGCATACCTCAGCTCTGCCATTGCAAATATTATGTCTGCGGTAAGTACACATTTTCTCCCATTTACATGTCTGCTCATGATATAAAAGTGTATATAAAAGTTCAATAAACATACTAACATTACTAACTTCAACGTGATATTTTTCACCTACAGTTTGGTCTTCCAGCCTGCACCTGGCCTTTCTGTCTCTCTGCCCTTACTTTCCTCCTATTGACCACGGGGACCAAAAGGATTTTCAAGTTGCCTCTGGCCAAAGTCACCTACCCCGAGAAAAACCTACGCTTCTTCTGGAAGCTGAAGAAGCAGGAGAAAATGGAGAAGGCTGAGAAAGAGAGGAAAGAGAGAGAGGAGCAGCAGAAAGTCACAGAAGAAGAGATAATACTAAACGAGAAAGAGAAACTGAGGATAGAGATTGAAAGAATGGAAAAAGGAGGAGTAGCAAGTGAGGCATCAGAGGGTAAAAATGGTGAGACACATGGCAAAGACCAGGCACCTGGGGTAGAACAACAGAGCACTGAAGAAGAAGTTCTCACTGATTATGTTTAATAGCTACATTCCTGCAGAGAGAGAGAGATGATACACCAATGGCACTTAACTGTATGAAGTATGAGTCTGTATTAATACTTTAAAATGAAAAACTGGCAGTGCTTTCTTCTTTCCGAGTCCAGCTGATGTGTTACTGGATGATTTGTTAAACCTATTATGTCTGTCTATATAATAAATGTAAATATTTTGTAAATATTTTCTAAAATATAAAGCATTTTCTCATCACCAGTTTGCTTCATGGTGTTTTATTCAGTGAAAATACATGAATTGAAATTGAATACTGAATAATTCCAAATAATTTGTGAAAATATAATAATCTATAATCTGCTGCTTTATACTGTATGCCATTAAGTTAAAAGGCAACAAAAGGCAACCTCTAAATCACTTCAAGGGACTTGACCTGCTCACTTACCTAGATGTCACTCTGGCTAATAGCTCTTGGGTTAGGGTTAACTATGCTACATATGTGGTATGTTTTGTTCGGTAACAGGGGATTGACTGAGACAACATCCAACCTACCAATCAGGTTGAGGGGAACATGAGGGGAAAAGGCTGTCGTGGGGGTAGAAATGATGAGACACATGGTGAAGATCAGGCCCCTGGGGTAGAACAATAGGCATTTGTCTCTCTGGTCTGGTGATGCTGGTTCAGTTTCACAATGTGCTGTAACATTCCAGCTCTTAATGAAGCGTGTGGTTCCTGATTTGAAAGATTGTACAGTTTACTTGGATAATATAATCTACAACCCTGTAAGCATCCAGTATATTGAGCAGATTTAAGCTTTAGTTTACTTTTAAGCATGGTTACCTCTGTCTACAATCCCTCAGTCAAAATGTGAGTTTGCAAAAACCATAGTTACATATTTATATGTGATGTTTGGGAAAGGAAAGTGACGTTTATCTGTCACCATGAAAAAACTGGTTTATGTTTTTCACAGATATTGTGGATTACTATTGCCCCTTTGACTCCTTTGACGTCTTGTTAAAAGCGAATATATATGGTCCAATGTTAAGACACCTCCCACAAACATAGCACCATGTTTTTGTTGTGCTGTGCTGCTGCAAACTCATGATCTGGAGAATGATAAACCAGTTTTTAACAATACTTTATTAAAGATGACAGTGCTTTATTGAAGAAGGAAGTATATATACAAATAGAAAAGTAGGCCAATAGGTAGGTGGGACATGATTTCAGGAAATGTTTCACACGTGTACGTGTCGGACGTGATTTCAGGAAATGTTGTATTTTTAACCAGTTCGTTATGTAACCAGGATTAAAAACATTTTTTGGCCAAGACAGACAGCAGCACAAACTAAGAACAGGTTAGACCAAAACAGACAAAAGACACACTATTACAACACATAGTAGCCTAAAAAATGCTAAAAGTACAATACAATACAAGGGTTAAGCATATTTAATGTGAATAGCAAAGCCATGTTGGCCAATATTATGGTGATGTTATGTGCCTGCATGCGCAGAATAAACGGTTGCAGTTTCTCCCGGACCAAACAAGTGATGGCGGTCGATTCGTTTTCACAGCTACTAGTAAAGGGACTAAGAGAGAAATTAGACAAAAAGAGAAATGTCTAATCCTACAACAAGCCATAAAATCAACATCAGCTAAAACAACAACACCTCAATGATTTATTGTCTAGGTCTTTCGATATGGATTACAAAGCATTCAAAGAGATCTGATCTTTGAGTATTACATTACAACATTCTGTAAAACATTCCAGTCAGAGGGTGCCGAGTATCCAAACGCCCTCTTCCCCAGTACGAACACACTTTCTTCTCTAGCTCTTTTCCTTGTCTCTTGGCATGACCTCTGGTTCCCTCACACCTGCCTGAAAACCACACCTGCTCCTCATCAACTAATCCTACCCGTGCTGCATAACAACCTGGTTCAGCCTTCCAGAACATCCAGTCTCCCTGGTGGTAACAATGTTTTTTTGGGGAACTTTGCTACTCTGAGATTTTTTTTTTTTACCTTTTTAAACTAATTGCAGACACCGCCACCGGCTCTCTCAGCTGCACTGCACATCCCCTTGGTGTTACTTTTTAAAACGAGATTCAGTCTACTGTTAGTGTTTGCACCTTAGTCTGCTAACATTCTCATGAACATCTACATGTGAAGAGGTTGGGCTTCAGGCCCATCAAATGGCTTTGCCATGAAGATCAGTCTCTCTCTCTCTGTGTCTTTCTTTCTTGTATTGCAGTTTTGTGTCCTGTTCCAACACATTTACACTTATTCTCATCCAATCATTATCTATAATAGGTGCAAGCAGGTCAGGCTGGTAGCTTACTGCAGGAAACGTCTCCATGATATTACATTTTAGTGTACTGTGACTCTAGCTGTGTGCTTTCAAAATGTTTAGACGTGAAAATTTGTGTGGTATTTATAAAAATCATCTCATAATAGCTTATGATATATGCACACAGTCAAGCTACAAACTAGGCTACTTCCCATAGTTCCTGAAAATATATTAAATATGAGATACAAGGTTTTCTGCAGTGAGATTATGTAACCCTGACCTTTCTAGAAGCTTGCAGAGCCTTCTCCTCCTCAATCCAACTGGGTGAGATATGGTATGAAGATAATTGTTGATCTGATAACCACGTACAAAACAACTTTCCAGAAGTTTCCTGACCTGAGTGTCCAAAAAAAGCTGCAAAGTTGTACATCTATGAATGATGTGTAGCAGTGTGGCAGATTTTTAACCTCACCCAGCCCTGAACAGCATGACTAAGTCTGACTAAGGTGAGAACTATTGAGCAAGAGTCAATTTATAATGTGCAAACTGGGGGCGCAGGTTAGCTCAACGGGTAGAGTGTGCGCCCCATGTATGAAGGCTCAGTCCTTGCCACAGTGCACCAAAAAAGATGTGCAAACAGAAGTCATGGATATTAACATGAAGAATATTATATAAGAATCATTTTAACACTGGATGCAGATAACAGCTTGTCCTGCATGTTTGGAGTCACGCAGTCATACTTAGACTGCTTTATCATGATGTGGCTCCTTTTCAACAAACAAACATTCAAATAGTTATGTGCTGCTCCTTCTGAAATTCTGTTCCTAAAGTGACAATGTTTAAATCACAGTTCTGATCTTATGAATGCTTCCACAGTATTTATGGACCACTGACCTATTTCATTAGTGTTGATATACAGTAATTACAGGGTCATGTCTTGGACATTGACTGTGTTCCTATCCTAATATCTCTGTCACATGCAGGTTATCACAAAATCAGAGAGTCTGCCGGCCTTATCAGACCGTACTTTTGTAAAAGTGGTAAGACCGAAATTAAATGGCCAGATAGACTGAAAATGTGCCAACTCAGATTAGAAATCTCATGACGACATGGCACATGGTCAGAAATGAATAGCAACTGATGATTCGATTCTTCAGCAATAAAAATAACTTAATCCTATTGTAAAGCTTATCAAGATTTAGTGTACTTGGTCTATGACTATGACACCTAAAATTGTATTTTACACAGACTACATCACTGTGGTTTTGCATCACAGAGGTCAAAGCTGAACCTCCAGTCGCACACTGTGGTTCAGATGGTCTGCACTCTAACAAAACATGTTCCCACATCATCACCTGACTCTGCGGGCTTGAAATGCAGCCACTGACAGGCTCATTTCCACTAAACTAAAAACTTTAGCAGCCACATTTCCATTCACATTTCTGGCCTAACAGCCAGCATTCAATGCTAGCAGTGTGTTGTGACGCATGTGAAAAGTCACACTCCTCATCTGTCGATCATGTTTCCTCATTCAAGGACTTCATCAGAAGGCTTTGCATATCAGCTATCGCGTGTCATGAAATGTGTCATCTCACTGATCAATCTGATTTCCACAGAGTTGGAGTTGCTCAGGTAGGTGACTGTGACCATGACATGCTTTGCTGATTGTGTCAACCTGACCTCTTTAGTAAGGCTGCATTGTTCAAATGGTTGTTGTGATTCTAATAAGGGTTGTGACTAAATGGAGCCAAGAAGTATTGACTGATCGTTTGGCATCTACGCACATGCCCAGGTATTTTGTTGTACACGTGACTTGGCCTGATACAAGCACCTGTGCGGCGACAACAGCCCTGTTGCCACACAGCAAGAAGGCTCCTGGTTTTAACCTTGGGGCATCTCTGTGTGAAATTTGCATGTTCTCCTCGTGTCTGCGTGGGTTCTTACCGGATACTCAGCTGGGATGGGAGGAGTTTGCAGCACAGGATAGAGGTGTAAAGTAACTAAGTGAATTTACTCAAGTACTGCATTTACAGTTTTGAGCAAAACCTCATCTCAAATCTCCAAAACTTTAAACACATTTTCTGCTTTACACACATTTTGCAATTCGAAGTGGCTCTTTTTAAGTGTACTGAACGCAGTTCTCTGCATAAGACACAACAATCTGACATAAAGTTACATGTTTGCAATTTTTTTTAAAAATGACATAAAATAAAATGACACTACATGAGCTCATTGGACACTACATGTGCTACCTGGCCAAACATGGTGTTATGTAATTGTTAACACTTCAATCAGGAAGTAAGCAATAAAAGAGAACAGGTGAGCATCTTTTTTTCTTTTACAACAACAATGGAAGACATTGCTGAGAGAGGAAGAGAAAGAGGGAGGGTGAGAATAAGAGGGAGAGGAAGAGTGAGAGGTCGGGGTAGAGCAGTGTTGTCTAATTATTTTCCTTTCCTCTTTATTTATTTTTTTCTGACATTTTTTCTGCAATTGTATTTTTCAGCTCACTGTTTCACTGTGTGAGCATATTTTAGTTCACTCCAATGTAAATATATCTGCTGTGCATATGTTGCACTGACTTGTTTGGTAAAATAAAAAAATAAAAAAATAAAAATTTCAATAGCACGTGTGTGTATCTGCAAATATTTCTGTGCATGTGAACAATCTGAAGAATTCTCTACAGTTTGAACTATGTTAGTATTATGGCAAAGCATACTAAAGATGAGAGTGCTTTTCATTATGCCCAACAGTGTGTAGTTGGTTAGACAAAAATCTGTAATACGAATGAAGTGTGTGCCATCTGGTGCAAAAGTTTGATTTTGGTTGCAGTGCTTCATTTTGCGGGATATATGAGGTGTTTTGCAGTTTGGGTGTATGAAATGTCTTAGTGTTTTGATAAAAACCAACCTAGTTTGCAAAATTGTGTTTAAGCAAATGGAAAAAACTGTAACTTAGGTTTCAGCTGTATCTCAGCTATACCTGTACATGTATGAGAGCTCCACCCTTCTATATAATCCTTTCCTGCTGTTTGTACCTTGTAGTTCCAAATTTAAGAAGAAAACAAAGATCGCAATAGCTGGGACACTAAACATAAACAAAAATGGTTATGTAGTGTAGATGTACACATCTAATCTGTATTATTTGGTAATTCCTGCATAAAAAATGCAATGTGCAAACATTTTTCTAAAAAATAGCCTCAAGAAAAGATAAATAATTTAAAGAAAGTTGAGTTCTAAAAAAATGTATTAGAGAACGTTACATACAAGAAATACCACAGAAGTGATCTTTAAGAAAAAATATTATGTCTCCATGTTCATGAGTGAGTCTCAGAAGTGTCTCATCATGGCTCTGTATACTGTGAACTTTGTCCAGAATGTGCTATGGATCCTAAAAAATGAGAGTAATGTTGGGAATAATGACAAAATACCACAAAAAAAAAAAAATCCATTTTATGGCAATTAAGGAAAAGTAACTGAGAGTAGACATTTGGCCTCTGTGGTGTCTGTCAGGTCTCATACTGCATACAGCATATTTTTCTTCTTTCATTTGAATACAAAGCCTACAATTGTCTTTTACCTTATGTAGTTCAGTTAATTGGCCAAAAAAAGAAAGTATGAGAGTGAAAATACTGGTGCTAAGATGTCTTCCAGCTGTGTGGAATTCAGCCAAAACAAGTCTTCAAGGCACAAAACATATTTTCTAAAAGACACATAGAAATACATGTATGTAGAAGGAACAGTTTGCCAAGGTGAACTGGATTCAAATACACTAAATAGTTATAAAAAATCACTTTTATGACTCGAGGTTTTGTAGACTTGACAAACAGGAATTATCCACAACTTGTAAAGCAAGAATGAGATACATCATGTTAGTTTCAAGAAGAGCTAGAAAGACCTCTGGTGGTACAACTGAGAAGCATCATGTATAAGGCATTTTATTGTAAATCAAATTAAACACACACTGTATTTAGAGAGTACCCTCCCAGTTGTGATTTAGAGGTTTTCCAGCTTAGTATTCAGGATATATATTTTTAAAAGCAACAATCAACGTTTATTACTTCCATTGTCAAACATGACGAAACTGTATGAGGAGAGAAAGCCATTAAGTCAATCAAGTCATTAAAACCTTCGATTGAAGATGGTTTTAAGTCGATGACCCAGCTCGGGGCTCTAAAAGCTTTCTTGAACAGCAGCATTTTGTTCTGATAGTCTTTGACTTCATTACTAAGATTTCTTCATCTGTGGGACCTCGCGTACACTGTGTACTTTATACCAAATGATCTCACTGCAATTAAATTTGGCCTGGCTCGACTCCAAGAAACACAAACCCAAAATGTCTACCATTTCAAAATCGATGCCAAGGAATTTGAATCCAGTTTAACTTCATTTGGACTGTCACTGTTTGAAAAGTGTTACTTCAGCCAGCAATTACAGAATAATTGTGACTGAAATCAACCTCGACATAAGTGGTAATTTTGTGCAACACAAAAACACTTTTTGAATTAGGTAAAGTCTGGGAGCTGACAACGCTTTGTATGTTACCTAAAAAGAAAAATTCAACATCTTCAGAAAACAACTTTTATTTATATTTTGTTCACATGTAAAGCAACATAGTTTCAAAAGCATCTGCAGCATTTCATCCCAGTGCAAAAACAAAGACAGTCTGATTGGGTTTACTACATGTGGTACTCAATTATCATAAACCGGCTACATAACCAACTTTGACTGAACCCTGCACCTGAATGACATCAGTCAACATTCGTCTCTGAAAGCTTATTGCAACTGACTTCATACATCCTCATAGTTTCTAATCCAAATATGGTGGAAAACCAAAGCGTCTCAATAGAGTGGATTAATTAATCTGATTGCTGGCAGCTGGAAAAGTGTTGAAGACAGACGACACCTTTTCACAATTAAACAGTGTGAATGACCATTAGCCAGCACATAAAAGTATAGGATGTGTCTTTAAAAGGTGAATGTCAGAATATAAAACCATGAGGGACTGGATGG
This sequence comes from Larimichthys crocea, assembly GCF_000972845.2. Taxonomy (NCBI): domain Eukaryota; kingdom Metazoa; phylum Chordata; class Actinopteri; family Sciaenidae; genus Larimichthys; species Larimichthys crocea. The sequence goes on from NC_040013.1 coordinate 27,726,029, forward strand.
AATAAGTCAATGATAACATTGTTGATAACCTCCAACTACAATGAAGTTACACATGGAGTGTTTTATTTTGTTTTTTCCCACCCTATCCACCGGGCTTTACGCTGTCTGGTCCCCTTCTTGGATCCCACCCATCCTTACAACCACTTTGACCAACGAGTGGAAGTCACTGGAGTCAAAAACACATGACCATTTCAAAAGGTTTCTTATCCGTGTACAGGGTCAATTATGTTTACTGCAACACAAGCAAGACATAACAGTAACCAAATCTTGTGACACACATCGGTAATAATCAAGTGTGAACATCTTGCAGACACATTTTTTTTTTTTACATGAATGACACAAAGAGGCTTCAGAAGAATAATATAACAACAAAAAACAAGTATGTGACTAAATCTGCAGTATATTTACTTGATTATCCTGAATATCATGAGAGTGATGGAGTGGGTAAGTAAGCAGTACCATTTTAAATAAAGCTCAAGATGAGTGTACCACTGCATTTAAATAAAACCTTGGAACACAAGTTGGGAAAACATGTTTGGACATTCTCTCAATAAATAGACTACTCTTGATTCTCAGGAGCAACGGCCAGTTAACATTGGAGTTACTTTAAACCTTCTTATTTTATTTGGCTAATAAGCAACATCTTACTGGACAGATTAGTCGTGTCCAATATAGATATTCATCTACACACTTCAATATGCACACTAGCCCTTAAAACACAAACATTCATCAGCAAATACCCTCTTTGGGGTGGTCTAAATCAGGAAATACAATGAGAGTATTTGACCAATACTCCTGATCAATTCTATGTATAGATCTCCTCTTTACACTCTATATACACATAACACAAAGCAATCTTAAAATGTTAAAAGTCAAGATGTTTAAAACAGTACATCCAAAAATCATAGGGGAAAACGTTGAAGGGTTGAGCATAAATTATTTACATTATAATTACAAGTTTACAAGCACATGGAGTTGAAATCTGTACAGTGACCGCACTGCAGGCAGAAATCAATTAAATGTTTATCAGCGCTAAACCAGGTTTATGATGGTATAGCAAGCAAGAAAGAAAAAAAAAAAAAATTAACATTTGGCTCCAGTGTGCACTGCCCGCTCTCACATAAGACACATTGGTTGTTGATTTAAACCTGCACTACTGTGCAGTACGCCATCTACTGTACACAGTGGGAAGGTTTTTCAGTACATTCAATTGATGCCAACACAAGTTTGGTATTTTTAGCTATAAATCAATCAACCAATCTTCTAGCCAAACCATGACTAAAATTATAAATGCTTCAGGTGGCATGAGAAGGTAGAGTTCAGAATGGCAAGCAGCTGTTGTTTCTACATATTTTCAGCCATAAAAAGGTCATTTTAATCCTAAGAATAATTTCGCAAGTACCGGTATTTCAACTTTTCATCGCCAAAGAATCCCTGACAGCTTCATGTACATATATATCCGATGGTTGAGAGAAAGACAAACACAGACAGTAAAGTCACTAAAGAGAGTCACGTTGACATTCTTCAAACCTGCTCTTTTTGAAGTGGCCATTAGGGATGTGGGTGACTAGTCGAGTAGCTGATATACATGTTGCTACATCATAAATAATAGTCTGTTAAACTATTTATAATATTTTATTCATGTAAAACACCAGTTAACTGTTGCATCTTTATGCAGTATTGCCGTCCACTTTGGGATTTGAGATGTGTTAAGGTACGATAACACTAAGGAGTGAGAACCTAGCTATCACATTAGAAAATACCTGCCATTCTTAATGCTGACTGACAGCTGTTTAGTTAGCTGTGGTAACATTAGCATACCTGCTCTGTAACTTCACTGATCACATTACAAAGCTAATCCAAGTTAAGTCAGTGATGGAAAACAACAATAATATAATAAAAATACAATATGATAAAAACTTGAAAGGCATCATGTACAAGAAGTTATCCCACAACAATCAAGTTAAAATGAGAGTGATCTCTCTCTTCCTGTAACAGGATATACCGGAGTATGTAACTTGTGAAGCCTGGCTGTGTGTGCGGTTTGTAATTTTTGCTCAGTTTTGACTGTTCTGAGTATTTTCTTACTTTTAGACTTGTCAACTAGTCTGCGTTTAAAACATCAGCGACATTTAGTCATCAGAAACATCCCTAGAGGCCACTATAGAGCTCATACAGTGGGGTGAGCGAAAGGACTGTGGATGAAGCGTGATTGTCTGCTCAGGCATGAGGTTTAGATGAATGCTGCAGTGGAGAGGTTTGGTCGACAGCATTAAGTGTGAGGAGTGTATGTTTGCATCTGACAACTCCCTGTCAGACACACAATCAGAGCCACCCTGAGCTAGCAAATACAACTTACAGGACCAAAAATGAACCACCTTGTCCACACCCAGGTAGAGCAAAACTTCTGGCTTTGATTAGCACTCTGGCCTGGATAAAGGGAGTTAAGAGACAAGGTCCTACAATAGTGCAAACACTGCTGTTGTCCTGGCGACGTGCCCCGGGCTGCCGGTTAGTAGCACCTCTATTACAGATATCTTTGGAGCATAGGCAGGTTGTTGTCCATCCACCGCTGGTTCAGCCTGATGGTTTCCAAAGCTTCCCGAGCGCTCCTCATCTGAGAGCCGCGCTCCTTCAGACTAGAGAAGAACCCCTGCACCTGAACAACACACACAGACACACATTGAGCTGTAAATATCTCCCCATAAAATCAGACCTCATACAATCCGGCATAAATGTATTACATCAGAAAAAGAAACATACTTGATCAAGGTGTGCCTTTGTGGAGAACTGGGAGGTGGCAGATTTAACGATTGTCTGGATGGCAAAGGAGCCCACATGGAACCTGCAGCAAAAAAAAAAACCAAAACACACAAACAGCGCTCATGGTGTTTCATCTTTTCACACAAAATATCATATATTTCCACTAAATATATCAGGGACCACTTACTTCTCTATGAGGCTGTCCCAGTTCTCTTGTATAAAATCCCAGGCGAACAGGTAGCCTGCAAAGCCATTGCAGATAGCGTTGATGACCAAAGGCAGCTCCTGTGTCTGGATGGGGTCCCCCTTCAGACCTGCCTTTAGAATCCTAGAGAGATTGTGATAAGTCTTACATCATTACCTTAGCCTCAGAATAAAGTGTTTGTCAACCCCTTTAACATAATGTAAGTGCAATATTGCAATTTGATGCCCACAATTTCAGAGTGCAATTTACTTATACAGACCTGTCGTAAATATGGAGTATTGTACACGTGCATTATATTACTTACGATCAAAGACTAGTGAGTCAATAACTTTCCTAACCCAGCCAAACATCAAGCACTTTTTCCTGCTCTTAGTTTCCCTACATCAGTGTCTCCTCTTTGCCTCTGCTGAACTCGGTTATGTTGCTTGCTCGCCTGGCACTGGTGCCTATTCTGGTGTAGAGGCCGCAAAGTGGGAGGCACCCTTCACCCTATTACAGGACAATGTAGGGATGAAAAGTTGATGCCCTAAAGGCAAACAAACATGAACTCTTACCATACAATCCTCCGTACATCCTGAGTGGACGCTAGGCCCCGTAGCATTTTGCGCTTCTCTGAATCATAGGTGGCATGTCCGTACTTGTTGAGCAAAATCGGCCAATCTTCATCTGATTGAGCAGCCACACTGAATACGACTTGCTGCAAATCGCCTGGGATCCTACAGAAATATATAAAGAAGAACATATTGTAGGTTTACTTCCTTCAAGTCAAAGTCTAATTCGATCAAGTCACATTCCCCCATTCCTGCTAAAGATGATTTCTATCTCTAAAAAGATGCTTGGACTGCTGTCACTGTGACCCAGAAAAGAAACTCAAAGATAACATGCTTCTACGTACCTGAAGGTCCCGTTGGACTCGACATACTGTTTGAACAGAGCTTTGGCTTTTTTAATGCAGTTTATTCTTTTCAGACCGCAGGCCGTCTCTAGCAGGGCTGAGCGAAGCTCCTGCTTAGACACACTCTCCTCCTCTGTCCATGTTTGATTGTCCATCAATGAACCAAAAAGACTCATAATGTAGTTCTGTCAGATGCAAAGAAAAAAAAAACATAAATATACAGAAACACTACACATTTCAACAATCTAGAACTACCTTGAGGATTTTTATTACTTTAGATATCATGTGTCATGTGTTTGTCAGATATGTATCTTTTATGTAATTTATTGTTTCCTTTTTCTTATCTATAAGTGAGTGTGTTTGTGTGTATGTGCATGTACCTTCATGCGGGCCACGAGATATTGCTCCTGTCTTTTGTCGAGCAGCTGGTAGATATTGTTGAGCTGCAACAAGGCCTCTGTTACAGGAGAAGTCTCTGTTTCATTGGGCATGTAGTTCAACAGGTTGAGAACATGTTGGAATGACACACGACCCAATCTGTTGACACCACAGGAGAGAGAATAAAGCTTTTTTTTTAAAAAGTTCTCCTTTCACTGAATGTGATTTAAAGAACAAGTAGTTATGCTGTCCGTCATACCTGCTGAGAGCAAAGATGTTGTGTATGAGTGAGGCACGGTCTTCATGTGTAAGAACACTGACATTTTTGGACAAAGCATCTATGAGAGCAGCCCAGCCCTCGTCTCCATAGTGAACAATGTAGAATCCTGTGTTTCTATAGTTTAACTTCAGCCACTTGACACTTTCTGGCAGCTTAAATGACTCTGAAAACACAAACAAATACACAGTTAACATTTGGTACGGTACCTGATACTCTGAGACTTTAATATTGCAGGTTTATACTTTGTGTTTTACCTGATTTGGTCTCCAGCGTGACCAGCTGTCGGCAGCGGGGGTCCAAGCTACAGCTGTCGTTTACGTACGTCACTGGAATATTCCACAAGCTTAAGAGAGTGCAGAATACAGTTAGGGTTGTGTTGTGTGTTTATGTGTGTGTTTATGATCTGTGCACATGATATTGTAACCCACCTGGAAGTACGCGTGGCATTTTCAGATGTGAGGAGGAAATGCTCCTGTGTGAGGGTCACCTCATCACCCTTGCGGCTTACAGTGACCAACGGGAAGCCTTTCTGTGACGTCCATGAGCTCATCATCTTCGACACATTCAGGTGCTGTGTTGGGACCTCGACCTGAGGACAGCAAGAGAAATCCAGAGTAGGTCAAGTCCAAAGCTATTGTTTGTTTTTTCTGAATTGTGTTTTTAGCATTAACCAGCATTAAGCATTGTGGCAAACCTCCAGATGACCTGTGCAAGACTAAGCAGGTGCAAGTAAATCAACAGGGGCAGCAGGGGGAAGTAATGAGCTGGCAGACTGCCGTTACACTGAGGGCACTGGATTCAAGCCATGTTGACAGTAATTATCCAATCTTCTGTCTGTATCTACAGTTTCGTCTGCTTTGACTCTTCTTGGGAGTAATGGGAGTAAGCAAAAAGATGAACTCTCTCATAGATCAACCAATAAATTATAACATCATCAACTCATTTATTGCCTTTTATGAGGATAACGTAGCTTCTGTGACAGCTGCGGCTGATGACAGGGCGACTATATTTTAGCCAGATGGCTGGCTGGCCGATCACTGGGGGTAGTTAAGCATTAAATGTAGCAAAAGTGATAAACTACTGATGCGTGCTGTCCATTGCATCAAAAACAAAAATGCAGGTATACACACACCTGTGTAAGACTGTTCCAGAGGTTGTCAGTGTCCGTGTTTAATCCACTGAAAGTTTTTAGGTATAACATGATACCCTTCCTGAACTGTTGGTCGCCTGGCAGGGAGGCGTTCAGCATCAGGAGAATGGATGCACCCTAAAAGAAAGTGGAACAAAGCTTCTGTGATCAGACCGAAGGTACGGTTATAAATGATTGTAAGGTCAATAGATAAATAAACATCTGGATATGGAAGTTTAGTGAATATTCGTGAACATTACATCTATTTATCTACTTTAAAACTATATACAAAAGTGTACCTTTTCATAGGAGACAGAGTCAAACATCTCTTCCACCTGTTCCGGTGTGTTCACCTCAGTCGACACAGCGTGGGAAGAGTTTAGTGCATCTTTGTCCAAAGCTCTGAACCGAACAGCCAGGAACAAATTACCCTGCAAAGATAGGACTTATTGCTCAGGCACGTAGCGAAGCACACAACTTTATCTACATCAAAACGTTGGCAAATGCATACGGAGGATTTAATAACGAGCTAGATATGTAAACTTACAATGTCCAGTTTGGGCAACACTGTCTGCAGTGACATGTACTGCATGTAAGTGGCAAAGCCTTCATTGAGCCACAGGTCATTCCACCAGCTCATCGTTACCAAATTTCCAAACCACTGCAACACAACATCAGAGATAGATTAGGACCTGATTGAAGTACATTCAGTGTCGCCTGCAAACACAAAGGTGAACAATTACCTGATGGGCGAGTTCATGAGCTATGACGGAGGCGACTACTTGTTTTTCAAGAGTAGAGGACTGTTTGCCCACCAGCAGGCTGGTCTCTCTGAACGTGATGAGTCCCCAGTTCTCCATGGCTCCTGCCAGGAAGTCTGGGATGGCAACCAAATCTGACAAAGGAGAGAGGGAGCATATCAGGGTGTGTGTAGAAAGAAGGGAAAAAAGAAACAATCGGAGGAGGAATAGATAACGTTCAAGTGCCTGTGTGTACTCACCTAGTTTTTTGAGGGGGTAGGTAATTTCAAAGAAGTTATTGTAGAACTCCAGCAGTTTGGTGGCCGTGTCAAGAGCATAGTCAGTGTGCTCCTTCTTCTCTGGTACAGAGTACACAGACACCTAAAACACATACACACAGTTTATCAGCAACAGCACAACCTCACCAGATACTAAATTTAAAAACTATACAGCCTACACTGAAAGCAAAAGTCATATACGTGTCAGACCTACCAGAGTTTCTGAGACATTTTTGCTGATAGGGGTGAAGTCAGCAACAACGAAGGCCACCAGGTAGGTGCTCATGTTGACACTGGTCTTTTCAAACTCATCTTGGAAAAGGTCATCGGAAAGTTTTGTGGTTTGAGCCTGGAACACGCATCGTAACAGTAAGATCACAGTGGGTACAGGACTGACTCACAAGTTCCTCAAAATATACAGAGTGAGTAACCTAATGTTGTTGTGTATGTTGTGTCTATCCAGGTGACACACATAACATTACTGATCATCTGCAGAGAATGAGGTTGTGCATACTGAAACACACTGGGGTGGAGCATTGTGTATTTAAAATCATCATTGTAAGAATTGAACTCTTTCTAGGTTGTACTTTGAAAATAAACTATATATCTCACAACTGTACTTCAAATTGTGTCAACCAAATAAGTAAATTGATGAAGCTAATTTTCAAACCAAATGGTGTGTTTAAACACCTCCTCATCTTCACCAGGATCAAGATGGAGGGAACCAACGCAGACACGAGGAGAACATAAAAAGGAAGTGGTGGTTTGAGGTTTGAACAAGGAACCTTCTTGCTGTGAGGCGACAGTGCAAACCACTGCACCTCCGTGCCGCCCTGTTTCAACACCATACTATAAAAATAACCAGAATTCAACTAATGTGACAATACCTTAGGCATGTTGGAAAGAGTCATGTAGGCTGGTTTTCGTTTGATTTTGATTAGGAAGGTTGCTTTAAAAGCTGGTTCATCAAAGCAAGGAAAGGCCTTCCTAGCTGACAGCGGCTCAAACTGAGTTGCAGCTAGTACCCTGGGGACAAGGGGTAAATGAGCATGATCATAATCATGATTAAACAGCATACGATAAAAGCTGCAAAAATCAATAAAACAGCCTTCAGTTTTAGTTTATAAATTGTTATTATTTTAATTTACAACACTGCTTTGTTAATGTCTGGTCATGTAGATCCATACAGACTTTGTTTTAAGTATCTGCAACACATTTCATCTTTTGTGAAGAACCTATAACACAGCCATTTAATCAAGTGTACCTCTTGTTTCCATCTTTATCTGTGTATGAGCTGTTGTAGAAACCGTCATAGGTGTGTGAGAGGTTGGCCGAGTAATCCAGGGTCAAAACACAGGTCTGGCCTGCCTTCAGCTCCTCGGAGAACTTTACAGCTATCTGCTGTTTGGGTTTGTACTCCAATACAGTGACATCCCTGGGCTCCCCTTCGCCCAGCTGGAAGAGAGAAAAATAATATATTAGTAAGAAAATATTAAGAAGAAAAGAAAGAAAGAAAAAGAAAGAAAGTTAAAAAAAAAAAAGCAAAAAGAAATTATTTTGTTCTGGCACAACAATTGAAATATTTCTGTACACATAATCATCACCCATTAGCACTCCAATCCTACCTTGAAAGTAGCTTTGGTGATGTTATGACCAGCACTGTGCAGGACAATGCGCTTGGTGTTGTGCTGCACAATCATGGTGATAACAGTGCAGCCGGTAAAGGTCATACTGTCGAGATTGGGGCTCAGGGTGATGTTATAGCTGAGAGGATGCAAGCTTTGAGGCAGCCGGTACTGTGCCCATGGAAACAGTTCACCATTTGTGGACACAGGGTAGACTGGCTCGAAGGGAGTGGTTTTGTTTGGCTTACGACAACCCGTCTGCAGAAGGATAGAGGGTCAGGGTTAGCCAGGGAATCAGGCATGACAGAGAAATTAAAAAACAAAATAATCTGATTGTGATATATGTCATGTTTAGCTATCTACACATGGTCACAAACCTACCTAAACAGAACTATTAAATATTGCACTTACCTTGGTAAAGGTGCATCCAGGTAAGAAGTACAGTACCATCGTCATAGAGGCCACTATCACCAAGAATAACACACATACAACCATGGTGCGGGCTGAGGGCCGTGAACATGACCTGAGACCAGAAAGAGTTTGTTTTACAAATACAGGATGAAAAGGAGAAGCAATGTGTTTAGATGGTGGAGCTATGGGGGATGGATGAAACAAACATAAAGCTTTTACTTGATACTCAGCAGACTAAAACCATTTTTGTTTGGTCAGTTTTCTTCATCTGCATCATATTGGAACTGGAACTTCGGTCTTTACACATTTCTAGTGCAAACTCTACTCTATTTTAAACGTTTAAAGTTTTAGTATTTTACTTAATATGCATTTGCATCCTTGCTCTGCAACTGTAACCACAAGGTTTCTGACAGGACTTTCAATACAGCTGCAGTTTCAGGAAATGTTTCTCTATACATCTGCTGCAAGCTGTTCACAAACACCACCGCAGGATGTTTTATGATTCTATGTAAATCTTTGTTACACATGAGGTCATGGAAGAAAGAGTTTTACTGCACCCACGGGTTCTACATGTACTTGCTACGATGTGTTTATTACGGTCTATAGTTCCGGCTCATTAAACCTGAACTATCTCCACAATACTAATCACAGAAGCTATTGCATATGATAATATGTGATTACAGCACTGATTTGAGATGAAAATACTGAAGTAAAATCATTTATATCAAAGCACAGTGCGCATTACCTGGGTGGAGCCTGCCTGGTGTATGGAGAGGAGCTGGATCTGTGAGCAGAGCTACGGTTCATGAAGGACATGCCTAGCAGACGAGCTGAAGACTCGCAGTCCTCCTCATCCTCGTCCATATCATTCTCCCCCAGGCCTCGCACAAGCAACCGTGAGCTACGAGGCTCGTATGCCACCTCATCTGGGTCGAGAGCAGGAAACGTCTAGAAAGAGAGAGTATACACAATACAGTCTGTTATTCACCAGTTAAGCTGTGCAGTGATTCCCATATAATGTTAACAACTGAATTCCCTTCCCAGGTAAATTAATTAACACAGGGTAAGATGTGTGGAGGCGGTGAGGAGAGGGAGGGCAGAGACGGGAATAATGAAAGATAATCAGGACAGAGAGGCATCTGCCAACAAAGAACGGGCCACAGATGACAAATAAACCCTGATGATCAGATAGTGTTGTTGTTTGTTTTTATTAGAGTTGCAGTTGCTGTGGAAATAAAGATCTTGATGGGTGTCGTTGTTGGGCATCAGATGTTGAGGAAACATAAAGGTATTGGGGTATGTATAAAACCTTATTTATGAGAATTTATGATACAGTATGTCTGTATTATCAGTATCAAAGAAGCTGAATGGAAAACATGGGCTATTGTAGCGCTGAAGAGAATGATACTGATATATAAATAAATATTGCTTTTTCTCACAGCTGACAGATCTGAAATATCATACAGACCGGTGAAAGTGTGCAGATGAACATCACTGGCTACCCACAAGTGCCGCACATCCTGAAATGAGCTGATCCTTATTTATATCTCCTTCATCTGCTCACATTATCGCATTTAAAAATAAAATCGGGCCGCTCCTTGAAATGAAGTTGTAGGCTACAATGATGAATGCATGCATGGCACAAGATGGCATGAGCGTACCGGAAACGCGGCGGAGTCTTTGGCCAAGTCCACAACATCAGGCTCTTCTTCAAACATGCTGTTCTCAATCATGTTCCTCGGCAGGTTGGCCCGCTCTCCTACACAACAGAGGAAGAGAAATCAGACCACTGATTCAAAAAAAGTGGAAATGAAAGAGTTGAGAGAGTGAGAACAGTTGCATACATTAATACACACACAGACTTACACAGTACGTTAACATATTTTATGTGCTTCTGTGTTTTTTGGAGTTCCAAAGAAGGGTGGTGGCGAATAGCCATTTTTCAACACAAAGGCCTGTTATTGTCACTGGATGGGCAGGCAACTTGAAGCCTTGTTCAACAAAGCACTGACTGAGTTTCTTCAGTTTCCTGTTAGTAAACTCCTACAGCACTTCCTGGTGCTTTGACCTACATAAAGTAAAGTACACCATGCTGATAAGGCAATTTAAAAAGTACTCCAAAGAAATCGACAGAAATTGTTGTATTTACTCACAGTTTGTTTATTTAACTACAGTGCCCATAAAACAAATACAATAAATATTCATTATCTGGCGATGTCACATGCTGCTGCAGTTTACAAAAAAAACCTGCATTTCCACAAACTAACCCGTGTCAACGGCATCATGACAAGAGTTACTCCTTGTCTTACAAAATCCATGTGACTTTATGGCAGCCTGCACTCAGTAATTCATGAAACAATCACAGGCATGTTCAACTTCCCTAATTCAATAACAACGAAAGTAGTAAAAAAAAAAAACCGCTCTGCGGCGCGAGTCTCCCATTTTGCCTCACGTTCCGTTCATGCTTTTACAGACTGCAGACAATGCGTTTTCAGTCTTAGATTTGAGGTGAAAGCACAAGAGGATTTCATGTGTCCTGTCCTGAGTGTTTCTGATACGACTGCGTGTGCTCTCACCATGCCTCTGTCTGGGCCACACTGCTATGGTATGAATGTCTATTAATAGGCTAAGAGCTAAGGAGTAGGTAATGTCAGAGCCATAAAAAAAAATAATACAAATGATAATGATTGTCTATTTCTAACAGCTGTGGGATATTGTTGTGATATTAAGGGTGAAAGTTATTTCTTGAAGTAAGAAGACAGATTGGAAAGGCGTCTTTATTTATTTATTCAAATGTTATATATGAACAATCAACAACTCCTGTACTTTCCTCAAGCTTGTATGTAAATACAGCTTTAAGTGCTCTTCCTGTTTACTCAACACATTTATCAAACCTGCCTATATATATTTAAACATATGTGTATGAGTTTAACAAGAAGAAGAAGAAGAAGAAGAAGAGCCACAATGGTTGTTTTGTTGGTCGGTCTTAAACAGGAAGGAAGTATCCGTTAATGTTTTGTCACTGTTATCTGATCCAAATGTGATTGTCAAACGTGACTTTGGGCTTTCACCAGAAAATCACACAAAAAACCCCAAGCATGTACACACACAAAAACAGGAGGTCAAACTCTTGTGATTTGGTGATTATTCAACCTGTAATTAAAATAACATACACAGAGGAGAACAGCTTTCCTTAAGGCTGTGCAGGTGTTTGCACTGAGCTTTTTGTTTGTTTTAATAAAGCCTGAGTCTCCCTGGGACCTGAGCAGAGGTTATAAAGCAGTTTGCTGACTTATCAGCTCTGCACAGCACAAGACAAAACACAGCTTTTTATCAAACCAGCAGGCTTGGACTGGGCAAACAGTGTCTGCTGTGTTTTGACAGACAACACTGTGACACACTGTAAGTCTGTTTCAGCCACTGTTAGAAATGCGTGAAACCAAAATAAAACAGTTCATGTTGGCGAGCAGACTAAATGTTATCATGCCTCTGCAGGACCGTCCAACTATAACAACACGAGAAGACAGAGGACATTTCTTTTCAGCTTGTCAACATGTGTCCTCGGGTGAATGTCCCGCTGCTAAATGTCCCGTTTAGTTATTAGCTGGCCTGTTAGCATGCTGTTCATGTCTCCTTTCCTTACCTGTGCTGTTGCTGTCAAACGGATCCATGGTCGGACAACTCAACCAGCTCGTCACGTCCGAAACAAAGCAGCCTCTTCACGTTTTACAGCAGGTATTGTTTCCAGCTCAGGCTGTAAACAGCAGCTCCGTCCTCTCTCACTGTGCTCACGTTAGCTACGTAGCTGCTAGCTCGGGGGACTAGCCAACTTCCAACAACTGACAGAGAGACATCCAGTTTGCTAACGTGAGCTCGCCTCCGTAACTTTGTCGCCCATGGCTGCGTGGGGAAAACGTGAACGACGACGGGAGCGTTTAAAAAAAGAAACCGAGCCTTGCGCTAGAAAAGGAAATATGTAAACAAATGTGACTCTCTGCACGCTCGGTGAAGTAAGCAGAGAGCTAATGACACTTTGCTTCCTCCCGGACCAGTTGTTGACAGCCTCCCATCAAATTACAATGCTCTCATCCTATTGGCTGTGAGCGCAGAGGGGGCGGGGCCAAGGGGACACCACGTACTTTTTTTGTGTTTTACTATATTTGTGAGGACATTGCTGTTTAACCACCAAAAATAAGGGTGACAAAAAAATTCAATTGGGCCCCCTCTGCGCAGCTGTTGTCACCACATCTCTAGGACCTAACTATCCCATCAAAAGCTTTACATAACTCTAATTAAAGACTTGCAACTGTTTTGCGTCTTGTAGTTCAATGCTAGTACTAGCACAATATTTACTGCTGGTGATTTGTACATGCATGTAAGTCTGCATACAGTATGCAGTGCAGTTCACTATTTGATGCGAGATTAAAAGCCACCATGAAAATGTGCTAAAGGCCATTTTTGTTTAACTTTTACTGCCCAAAACACATCAAAATAAAGAGATAATTAATTTCATTATTATATTTGAAATATATATACTCAATGATGATGGTTTAATAATTTTATATTGGTGTTTACCTATTTTTTGGGCCCCTGGAATTGTCCTAACTTTTCCCCCCTATACAGCGCCCCTGGGTGCAGATAATTGAGAAAGTACAAACAGTGGAGGCATTTATATATATAGATATATATATATATAGAGATATATAAGATATAGATAATATACGTTAATTATAGTTTTTTTAAAAAAGATGTATTCTGTTCAGACAAAGCTGTCGCAATATCAATATCTCCAGAGCAATTTAAAATTACATGAATAAGTTAATCCAATCCAACACTTTAACACTTTAACACTGCATAGTTCCTGTGGTTGTCAGATGATGTGACACTGTGCCAAGAAAGGTCGCCATGTTTTCTCAAACCTTTTTTGTGTATTGGGTTTGTACATACAGAGTTTTTCTATCTGTATAATGGAGAGCATTTCTTTCAGCCAGTGTGCAAAACAAGGTGGAGTGTTGGACTGTCAGGTCAGAAGAATAAGTTTCTTAGCCACCACCATTCCTATCCAAACAGTGGAGGCATTTGCACGCCAATTGGATGAATGACGCACAGCTCTTGGCATTTAATAACCAATAATAATTATGACATAAAATGTTTTTTTATCAATCATAAACATAAACAGGTTAATAAGGTGAGTAAGTAAACGTTGAATAAAGTAAATATAAAAGTTATTTTAGGGCAGGCTTAAAATGTGACACATTTAAAAATATTAATTACATGTGGGGGTCTCTGTTTTGTTTGTCTCTCAGCCAAGGGGTCCTTGGGTTGAAAAAGGTTGAAGACCCCTGCCCTAACTGTTACATGCTTGACCTCAACCATTACTGTAACTTTAACCTACATAATGTTCTCACCTTAACACAAACACAAGTCTAAATCATCAAATACATAGCTAAAAAAAGACAAATATCATGCACAAGCACTTTAATTCTGAGAACATTTCATTTCATTACATTCATTCCCAGGAGGTCAACTCCAGCTGTTACATGGTTAACCTCAACCATTACCCAAACCATAACCTACTTAAAGTTCTTACTTTAACCCAAAAACCAAGTCTGAATCATCAAGTGAATAGTTAAAATAACAAATATCACATACACACACACAGAGAGACTTTTTACTTTAATTGTGAGGACATTGCATTGCACAGAGGCCAATCCTAACCTTGACTCTGCATGTCTAACCTCAACCCTAACCTTCACCAGTCTTAACCCTAAAATAAATATGTTCAACACCACAGACATGGTAGTTGTACAGACACACATAACACACACACAGTTTCCAGGAAGTATTTTATTTAATGAGGTATTTTCAAGCATTTGAGTGTCACTTTCATTTCTACCAATGAAATTTTATTATTTTTTTGTCTCACAAATAAGTTTTACAAAACCTTTTTTTCATACATACAAAACTGTCAACTCTTCAGTGATGTCAAGCACATCAAAATTATTTGCAAATAGAAACACATCCATCAAAAATTCTAAATCTCTTGTGGCATCTAACATTCACCACTTCTCTTTCTGCTGTCGCTCACTTCATTCTTTTGTTCAGCCAGTTTCTCAGAGTCTCGAGGTTCCTCTGAAACCAGCGGACGTTTTTCTGAATGTTTTCCAGGGCGATCTGGGTAGCTCTCAGCTGAGACGCCTCTTCTTTGATAGACTCAAAGAACAGCTTCACCTGAAAGTCAAAGACACATCCATTTACAAAAACACACAAACACACAAGAGGAAAATTAGCACCAAAACATTTTTAAATAAATAAACTCAAAGACGGTTTACTTATTTCAGTTTAAGTCACAATTATGTTTGCAACAAGATTAGCAGAACAACATTTTAAAGATAAGTCTTTTTAGGTCAGTACAGTACCACATTATCTACAACTGAAAACAGAATTACCATTGTAAGATTTTTAAGACCACAAAATTTTCAAATGAAATTGCTAATACCATAGCATGTTTAAATATTGGTGCATGTCTAATTTGGATTGTAAAGTAGTTCAAAATATAAGACTGCACTTACATCAGTGAGTTCCTCTGGATTTGAAAACTGGGATGTGGTACCAATGATGATGTTTCTAATAGTAGATGAGCCCAACTGGAACCTGGCAGAACAGAAAGGCCACAAAGAGGGCGGTCACATACAGTACAAATATCTCTTTCTACATATGCACACACACTGTTATTTAGTGCTTTCATAGTTGTGACATTAACTACCCATTGTGTAGCTTGTGATATTATCAGGTCTTTATCAACCTGTTCCACTTGTTGAATGGCCACTAAAAAGGCAGATCTTACAGGTTTACACAAAGTTCAGCAGAAAAGTGCATTCGCAGCATTACATTGTTCAACTTATTCAAGTGTCTGCATTGTTGTGCCTACTTCTGAACCAGTGTGTCCCAGTTCTTCTTGACAAACTTCCAGGCTAGATGATGTCCCTCCGAGTTCCTGGCCACCATCCGGATGAGATAAGACAGGTCCTGGGATCGAATCACCTTCCCTTCCAGACCCCACTGCAGTAGTCTGCAACACACACACATACATTATAAACTATTTTATTAATACCTCAGTATCTGCAATCACTTGTTTATTATATCTGTAATACAGACAGAATTAACATTGGATATCTGTTGGTGGCAGTGCTGTCCTGTACAATACCACATGTTTACCACATGGTGGCAGCATTAACTGCGCAGTAGGAAGAAATCAATGTACCTCTGTAGTTTGTTTGTGTCTTTACTGCATGTCAAGGCAAACAGGATTTTGCTTTGTTGTGCTGCAGAGAGGGAGATGTTGTATGTGTGTAAGAGTGAGGCCCAGCCATGGTCATCCTGAGCTCCAACTGAATACACTGTTGTTGCCACATCAGTGGGCAAGCTAGGATAAACACAAGCAGAAACATGCATATTAGGGACATGATGAAATATCCAATTATATGCTCTAGCCGAGCACAGGGAATAGCTAATCATATCTTGTTGACTGATAATGATGTGTGTTAAAATATAATTTAGACAAGACATACTTGAGTGTACCGTTGGACTGAAGCCAGTCTTTGAAGCTCTGATGCGCCTGCTTCAGACAGGGAGGATCTTCCAGATCGCAAGCCAGTGACAGGACGTTTGACCTCAGCCGTCTTTCTGACACAGAGCCCATGTCGCTCCACGTCTGCTGGTCGATGACAGAACGGAAATATCGCAGGATGTACGTCTGCACCAAAGCACACAGAGAAACAGCATCCCAACTTAAGCAGTATTTCATTTTTCATACATTCTTTATATCGGCATAAATGTGTGCTCTTGTGTTCTCACCCCCAGGTTGCTTTTTAGATCTGACTCATTCCTAAATGCAATCATCTGGTAGAAGCCCGACAGATAGGCCAGTCCTTGGAGTAGAGGCACATTGTGTGTCTCCAATCGCAGGTAACCAATCAGGTCCAAGGCTTTATTGACTGGCAGGTGACCTGCCCTTTAGAGACATACAAGAATATTTGAAAGGTTAGGTGCTATTTCAGGGAGGATCATCAAAGCTGTGTATGTGTAACTGTCTCTTGTTCTCTCACTCACATCTACTAACACGTACACACACACACACCACATATATACTTACGTGACCAACTGAAAGGCGTTGTGTATCAGGTGAGTCCTGTCTTTGTAGCTCAGAGCTGTGTGGTTTTCCAAAAGTAGTTTGGTCATCTCGTCCCAACCACCATCCTCGTAATGAACCACATAGTAGCCGGTCATGTCATCGTTTATTTTAACCCAGCTGACTTCCTCTCCGATATGTATACTGTCTAAATGAGACACAGGCAGGAAACAAATATAAAATATAATGGCAACAGAAAGATAAAGGTCCAGTTTGAATTATATTTTGCATCTCTTCCCTGTTACCTGTGTGTGTTGTCATCAGGTGTCTGTGGACCGTGCTGGAAGCATCTGTTTTGTATGTCAGTGGGATATGCCACAGGAAACTGGACAAGAAAAAATAATTTTTACAACATAAAATCTTAGTTTAAAATCTTATCTTAATAATAATAATAATAGCTGAATAGCTGAAAGAGTAAAAACTAAGAGTAGAAGTGCAAAGTGTAGTGTGAACGTAATAGTAAAATAAAAAGTAAAAGAAAACTGTACAAGTGCATCTCGGTACTCACCCCTGTTGCGATGCGGACCAGAGAGGGTCAGAAGGCATCACTGTTCTCAGGAACCTGTCCTGTCTGAGCAGCAGGAGAGGCCCCTTCCTAGATACAGTTACCAGAGGAATACCTTTCTGCAGCGTCCAAGTGTGCATCATGGCTGTCAGGTTCAGGTGTTCCCCTGCAAACAGGTACTGTAGGAGACCACCAGAGATCAAAACATGCAAGGTCAGAAAACAATCTTGTAAACAGTGTGAATTTTTTTAAGCGTAATCCCACGAGGAGAAGTCAGTTCATGTTTAAAAAGTTTACTTACTGCATTCTTGGAGGCCTGACTGCTGCTGTAACAGTATTTTCCTGATGTGAAGTCCTCCTCTGAGCATGTCTGAAAAACACATTTATTAATAATTACAATAACAACAATATTTTAATAACAATGAATAATTTTACTGTTTGATTTTCATCATAAAGATCAACTGAATATGATTTCTTTCTACCTTAACAGCTGTTTGTTTTCAATTCTGTTTAGTAAATAAATTAAATTGGTCAGAGTAGAAACAGACATGATGTTCAAATCAAATCAAATGCAAATCGATTTATGTACCACGATGAAATGAACTAGAAATAACAACTTTTTGGAAGGGAAGAAAATACTATGCTATGCATTATGAAATGTTTAGTAGAAATAAACTGGATATCTAATATATTTTTTGTTGTTTGTTATAAGAAAAGAGACCTCTAAAGAAGAAGAAAAATTAAATGTATGATTTCTGTAAATGAAGTGTCTGTCTGCAACTTCAAATACAATAGTGTCAGGCCGCCCCTTAACTTTTTGATTTACAAGAACATGACAATGGACTGCACAATGACAGTGTCACATAATGTAATTTGTGTTTGTACATTTGCTAGACTATCCCACAGGTCCTGGTTGTGTGCATTTCTGTAGCTGTATTTGTGAAGGTATCGCACGAGCCCACTCTGGAACACGTCTTCAGTCAGAAAGTGTCGCAGCATGTGCAGGATGCATGCTCCCTAGAGGGAGAAAGAGAAGAGGTTTGTTTAATTGGGCCATGACAGGTAATGATGTAGCTTGGTGTCAAAGTAGTTTGAATGTTATTAGTCATAAATGTGAAAAATTACATTTTCTGTTAAAATATCGATATAGAGATCAACAGTTATGTCGTCACAAATGTGTGTTTGCACAATGAACTCATAATGAATTGCCATTAGCAGTTCTGTGGAGAGACCAAAAGCATACTTTATCATAGGAGACTGTGTCAAACATCTGTTCGATCTGAGTGGGGTTCTCCGCCGGGCTGGATATTGGCCGAGAGGAGTTAAATGAATCATAACCAACTGCTGAAAAACACATGTCCAGTAGATATTCCTCCTGTGAAATTGTGCACAGAACAGGATCATTAGTACTCTGTCCGAAGTTTAATGCTAATCTACCACTGTTTATTTCTCAGATTAAACAAATCACATACCACTTTGAGATCAGGGTAGGTAGCCTGGACAGAAATGTACTCCATGTATCTGGCAAATCCTTCATTCAGCCAGATATCGTTCCACCACTCCATTGTCACCAAGTTACCAAACCACTGCAGGTAAGATAGATTTAAAATTTCAGCACTTTGTATTGTCTATTTTTGTAATGAAGAGTCACAGACACACACAAGTCACACACCTGATGTGCGAGCTCATGGCCAATCACCAAAGTAACCCAAAGTTTATCAGAAATTGAGGATGTGAGGGGATCAAAGAGAAGGCTGGTCTCTCTGTAGGTGGTCAGACCCCAGTTCTCCATCGCACCGGACTGGAAGTCTGGGATGGCTATCAGATCTGAGAGAGGGAAAACACACCTCAGGAGACAGCAACGAGTAACGAGGGGAAATGATGGATGTTTATATGAAAGAAAAGAAATATTGTGTAGCTTAGCTACACAAAGGGCACCTTGCTTGGGTAGCGGATATCTGATGTTGAAATACTCCTCATAGAAATCTAGCATTTTGACAGCGACCTCCAGGGCGTAGTGGGTTTGCTGCCACTTCTCAGGGGCAGCATAGATAGACACCTACAGATACACAAAGGTGCACGAGAAACAAAATAAAACGTGTCACTAAAAGCCACATTGCTGGAAAGATATGAAGCTGTTCAACTATCATCACAGAGGCCGCACCTGCACCCCAGAAGAAGTTGTTGCAGTGACAGATTTGAAGTCACAGATGACAAAAGCTACGAGGTAAGTGCTCATTTTTACAGATGTATCAAACCGGTCCTCAAGGAGGCCATCGTTTACTTCCACTGTCTTCACCTGAAATACACAAACAATTAATTATAGCCACTTTTCACACACATTTAAACATGTGTGATGACCAAAAAAAACCCACTCACAACAGGCATGTTGGACAGAGAAATGTACTCTGAACTCCTCCTAACACGTATGGAGAAGTTGGCTTTGAAACTTGGCTCATCGAAACACGGGAATGCCATCCGAGCACTCGTGGGCTCAAAGTGAGTTGAAGCTAAGGTTCTGCAAAGAGACATCAGCAACTTTCTGGTAGTTGGAACATGTGACCAGCAAAGTATGTGTTGATATTTCACCAAACTTGCTGTAAAAAAAGTCTTAAAATCTTACCTGGTCTCTCCTGTGCTGGTCCTGTATGTGCTCTTATAGAAGCCAGAGAAGCCTTCTGCAAGTTTTGCCCCAAACTCAATATACAAAAAGTACTTCTGCCCACTGCTGAGCACCCAGGGAGAAAAAATACCAATCTGCTCATGGGAAGGGTTGTGAAGAACTGGAAGAACCTATGAAGAGAGAAGCAGGATATTGTCAAAAGTTTTATTTCTAGTCAATTTATTTCATGTAGTGTACTTTCAGCTACCTGGTCAGACAGAAGACCAAGGTCCTGGTTCAATATGGTGGCCTTCGTGATGTCCAGACCCTTGCTGTGTAATACAATCCAGTTTGTATTGTTCTGGACATCAATCTCGATCTGCACTGAGCCAGTGAAACTCAGGCTTGTGAGGTTAGGGTGCAGCAGGAGGCGGTAGTGAAGAGGAATGATATACCTAAAATAAAGAAGTATGTGTTGCTTTTTTCAATCAGCAAATCAGAAAACAGAGGTCCACCAAAGTTTGTGGGTATTACAAAAAGTACTGTGAAGGGTACCTAGGCAGACGAAGACGGCTCCAAGGGAAGGATAGGTTACCAGTACCCAGAGAAGACTGCTCTCCTGTGGCCTGCTGTGGACTCTGGGTGGGCTGAGAGCCAACCAGAGACACTTGGAATAGAGACAGCACTAACAGTCTCACCAAGGCCATTGCAGAGGAAATGTTGTTACCACTGATTTAAAAAGAAGAAGTGTGACAGGCAGACATCTAGTATTCAACTTGGTCACATCCCAAACATGAGGAACAATAGAGGAAGCACCGGCTGATGTGAGCGCTTTGTCCAGATGTCACACTATCATAATATGCTGAATCAAATGTGTGTTTTCTTAAACCTGGAAGAGACAAGAGCAGAATTATACATTTCAGACACCACATATATCTCTCAATGAAACATCATTTACACTGCTGTTCTTCCTGTGTTCAAGTATTCCAATGAAAGATTTTACATTTACTGTGTCACCAATAAACAAGGACTGTCTTCCTGCTTCCAGCATTTAGATTTGTAACAGATTTTAGAGGTCAGTATCTCAACAAAATGACTCGTATGACTCACAGTGTAGAAAAGTCTTATTTTACTTGTTACTTGTCAGTTTTGGAGCTTATAGGCATCCCAACATGAACACTGTTGAGTAAGCAGGCCAACTGAGACTCAAACATGTGAGCCTGAAGGAGACTCACATGATTTTCCATGCAGGACAAAACAAGCCGAGGACACAGCTATAACTGCAAGGTGACAACAGCTGCAGGAGCATAACTGCAATTCAAAGCAGGCTACATAGACTGTATAGCTATGCTGCACCATAAAATGAAGATTATGTCAGATACAACGACCCACTAAGTCCACAGTCCATCAGATCGAAGCATTTGTTCTAACGATTGTAGTTGCAAAGTAAGAAATCAATCAAAATCTAAATTTCTGCTTTAGAGGTTTGTGTTTTAAGAAAAATCAGTTAGCTGCGAATGTCAAAGTGCTGTACCTGGGTCATTCCGGTTTCCTTCCTTCATGTGCTCTCTGTTAACTTTCACTTTCGCTTTAGAGATCCCGCCCACAGCTGAGGCAAAAGCCCAGTGTGTGTGTGTGTGTGTGTGTGTGTGTGTAAGAGAGCCTCACATGTTGATAATCTATAGTTCACACTGTCACACAACAATTTCTGTGTGTGTGTGTGTGCCAGTGTGTGCAGGTGTACCCCACAGGAGTGTTGTCTAATGTTCTGTGTGTGTGTGTGTGTGTGTGTGTGTGTGTGTGTGTGTGTGTGTGTGTGTGTGTGTGCCAGTGTGTGCAGGTGTACCCCACAGGAGTGTTGTCTAATGTTCTGTGTGTGTGTGTGTGTGTGTGTGTGTGTGTGTGTGTGTGTGTGTGTGTGTGTGTGTTGATAGGATCAGTTCCTTACCTCAGATCTAACAGCCGTAGGCAGGTGTGTCTCCTGTTTAAATGACTCTGCTGTCCACATTACTGCTCTGCCCTCATTTGTCTCCCTCTTTAGAAACAGATAAAGCTTCATTTGTGTCTGCCTCTGTTTCACCCCTTTCTGTTTGTGTGTGTGTGTTGGGGCAGCAGGTGGGGGGGGTGTCACAATAATGAGACAATGCAATGCTCCCTGCAAAGCTAAACGGTATGCCCCCAATTCACACACCGAGATATACAGAAGGTGCACACACAAACACACACACATGTGCTCATACATACAAGGCACTGAAGTGACTCTAACTAAAGCAGACATGACTGAGCCATCCAGAGGTCTATTTTACCTTCCTATCATCTATTTATGGACAGGTAAGAGCTTTTAATGTATAATGCATGATTATGGTGTATATTTTGAATCAATAGGCAAGAAAAATCAGTAGGCTATGTGGTTAAAAAAAAAATCATAGATGTAACCCAAAATCATAAATTTATCTCAGTGAGTTTTTGAAATCCGTAAAACTCTTCTTCTCTCTGTTTTTAGATATTTTATCGTCGATTACTTTTGCTGCAGTTACTGCTTTAAATTCACAAAGATTGGTGAGAGCTTGAAGCACAAAAACAACTGACGGATGAATGAAGCATGAAAGATTTAATAATAAACAGTTACACTATATATGTATCCATTTAGATGTCCATGTTTGAATCCTGGCCTAATAAAATAAACATCAAACGTGTGATTGTTAAACAATTTTTAAACAAAATGCCTCATATTTGCAGCTGCTGTAGTCTTATAGTCATCCTATAATCCTCCTTTCCTTATTAAAATGTTGTTCTTCATCATCTTTTAGGTGGGGTCGAGGGCAGTGTGCTTGCATCTCTGGCTCCTCCGGTCCACCTGTCGGGGGAAAGGCTGGGTTGGACCTTGCTGGTCTGTATGGTGAGTGACTTCAGGAGAGGGCACCTAGAGGTGAGCTGGAGGTCACCATCAGAAGGCGTCGTGTCCAGCACACCCCACAGCATTGCTGTAAAAAGGAAGCATCGTGGCCAGAGCGCTGTGGCCATCATCACAGTGGTGACCAGAGACTGGCCATCGTACAGTTGCTCTGTAAGTCACAGACGACATCGAAAAGTCAACAGGAGACACCACACCACCTCAACAGGTAGCACTGTAGCTGACCATGAGTGAAGATTTCTACTACTTAGAAATAGAACAAACTTATTTTATATTTCATACTTTGATCACATTTTTTTAAAAATTTCAGATCATCAAGATGAGATCAGTGATGAATATGAAGAGATAGACGGTACATTTTAATTGTTCACAAACAATTAAATTGGTGTGTGATTCATACAGATGTTGGTCCTTATGTTAATCTGTGTGATTTGATCTCCAGATGTTTGCCTTTGGACAAACACAGTGGTCGTTACGGTTATGAGGCTCCTTTTCATGAAGATCATCGTCTTTAACACTTTGATGACGATTCATGCTGTTATTAAGTGGTAAGAGGATGAGTTTGTGCCATCAGTGATAAAAAATAACCAATGTGAAAAATATGTTTTTTTAATCTTTGATAAGATATACTTGTTTCAAATATCTTTATGTATGTGACATTTTCAGATGGTTGGAAAGCTTCTGATGCACCATGTGACCATCGAAAAGAAATCTAACCCATAGAGGGGAACTCTTTCTTGTCTGAAGTCTGCACATTGAGGGTTTCTGCACTTGGAGAAGCTGAACGTAGTTCACCCTTGTGGTTGGCTTTACGATACTGACCTTACACTGAGTTTTGGATTGAAATGTCATGGATTCAATGGAAAATGGCATGAGCAAATCCACTGTCAGGATCGCAGGAGTAGAAGGTTTCAAATGCTATGAATCTTTTCGTCGCGCTTCTTTTAGCCTCTTTCTCATTGACATCCCAGGTGTTTGCTGACTGTGGCAGTTGAAAACAGATTGTGTTTGTGAGGCCAAACCTGGTATCTGATCAAAAAACCTAACCTCAGACAGATGGGTTAGTGCACACACTGTTATATATGTTGTATATGTGTGTTTGTGAAAGGATGTGTGTGTTTTCTTACTCATCTTTAATTCTTAAAACAAATGTAGGGGAAACTTTTTGACATTTGATAACGAAACATTTAGTTTGCCTTTTATAGCCCTGTGAATGTGACAGTAGTAAACAGGAAGTAAGACATTTTGACTTTATTGTTTTTATTGTTTTTTTAAATAAAACACTTGCACACAGTTTTTTTTTCTCATGTTTTTTTTTTCTTTTTGAGCGCCTTGAGTAACACACTGACATAGCAACAGAGCACCACTAGGTGGCAGTACAATCACATCTGACATTATTTTTAAATTATTATCCAACAGCAAGAATATGGAGCTTAACTTCCTCTACAGGACACTACGTTCATAAATAAGTTAAGTATTTCAACATTGACCAGCCACTCTTCACCAAACTGACACTCACACTTGATGGAGATCGATCATAATACCAAAAAAAAACTTAGATTAAGCTTATACGGCCAACCAAAATGGGGCATAATTGTACAGAATGTTACATGTTAAAAAGGCTCATAGTTTTAAGGGTTGGCATTTTTTTTTATCAGGTATCAAATGGTATACATTTCCCACAACACACTGCCGAAGCACATGTCTCAGCAGACAGTGTGGTAAAGTTTTCTCAGTGATTTGCAGTGTTTTGTCTACACTCCAGTATCTTACACGTATCCCAGTAAGGAGCAGCTCGTCAATTCTGGCAGTAGGAGTAAAACAGTCTACAGTAGCAACTTTAAAAACAGGGAAGGGAGTGTGAGGAGGAGGAGAAGGGTGCTGGTTTGGTGGTGAGTTATGATTTCCTTTGTACATGAAATCATACCTTATCTGTCTTTGGCTCAAATTAACAGGACAAAGAATACAGTGAGCAACAAACATGAGCCGGTATTATCACAGCCTCTTGGCAAAAAAAAGGTGGGAATAGCTCTGATATGATTCTCAGAGGAAATAAAAACACATCCAAGCATGTCACCAACTGATTAAAAAAAACACTAACACGGCCACACACACACACACACACACACACACATTTCATACACACTTGCACATATTTGAAATCAGGACTGAGGAAAAACAACAAATTCATACAGCAACAAAATAGTACTGATGGTATTTGCTGTGACAATATTCATAATACATTCAAAAAAGAACAACTCACATTGACTGACTTAAAATGATACGCTGAGTCAAATCAGCTACTGGAAGAATTATGTACTTTAAGAAAAATGGCAGCTCCTTGTATTTAACAGACTTTTACTTTGAAAGGATAAAAAAACAAAAAACAAAATATAGATGGCCTCAAAAACTTGAGCCATTGGAGATTTTGGTGGCAGACCATAAAGTGAGAGGAAGAAACACTGATGTGGATTTGTTAAAAAAAAAAAAAATCTAAATAAAGTGCTTCTGTTAAAACAAACATCCTCTGTCTGAGGTATTAAAGAAAAATCACATCCAATGACATAAAAAAAACAAACTACGCCATTACACTGTGCACTGAAGACAAGCTATTTACAGTTTGGAGTGTATATCCAAACACTCAACCACCCCCCCGCCTTCGCACATACAGACAGGTACGTTTGTGTCATTGTCAAGTGTCCTATCCAAAGACGAAGCCATCGTCACATCTCCTGTGTTATTCCCCAGAGGGCTGATTCTGCCAGGTAAGATGCAGTTATTGTTGTCAGTATCTCTTGTACACGCTGGGAGCTCTGCCACATCCTCTACAAAAACACTAGCTCCCAGTAACTGTCCAGCCTGCTGCTGTTTCTTCTCTACATGACAGAGGAATCAGTGCTCAGTATCAGTGCTCAGCGAAAAACTTTCTTTCTAGTGCATACACATACACATGCCCACACGCATGCAGGCACCACACAAAGACTCCCACTCCCTCCTCCTACATCAACACCACGCTCAGAGCACACAGCAGGAGTAGTGTGAGCTGTTTAAGAGGCTGAGGATCAGAGTGTAAGGTGGAGGTGGCAGCACCACGGGGATAGATCTTCCATCTATCCTGGTCCGGGTGGAGGCTCTCCATGTCCTTCAAGGCGCTGTACGCTGCCACTGTGAAGTTAGCATCCCCGGTGGTCAGGAGATCAAACACACAGGAGTGGAAGTAAATGTCCTGCTCTTCCAGCAGTTCCCTGCAGCGTTCCCTGGCCCCCTCCACACCAAAAACCTGCATGGTACCATAGGGGGATGCTTGTGTCTGTGAGGAGTAGGTGGGCCGACGCAGCTGCTGAAGCTGCAGGCCGAGCGCAGGAGGTGAGAGGGGCAGGGGAAGATGCCCTGCCTGATCAATGCGTTCTCCACTGGGGCAGCCATTCAGACAGAGCTGCAGGTCCTGGGTGGCGTCGTAGGCCTGAGCAAGCTCCTCTGGGATCCGCACTGCCAGGGTCAGATAGCGGCCCAGCTGGCGAACAATTACAGTTACACCAATGTAGCCAGCGTGCAGCTCCACGTGGCGACCTGGGCTGCGTTCAGAGATCCACAAGGCCCGGACCTTCCCACTAGCACCGTCAGCTCCAGCAGATGTGTGGATGGGGTCTCCGCTGCTCACTGTTCCGTCGTCAAAGGCAGCAGGGAGGTTGTCTGTGACGGCCTGGTAGACCCTCTGGTCTGTACAACCCTCATAGGGCTTGAATATGATGGTGATCTATAAAGAGGAAACATCAGAAAGTTTTTAAGTTTAAAGGCATTAAATGAATGACAATCTGAAAATGCAAGAATTGATATAAATAATAAAGTTAATTCATTAGACAGAGGACAACGAAAACAAAAATGCAATTATTTCTATCCTCTCAGCTGCAAATTAATTAATAAAGCAATTATTGGTTGTAGCCTTAATTAATTTCATAGTGGATGTAGAGAAATTTTAATAACTAACCAATAACTTTGCTGCTTTTCTTTTGGTCAGACAAAATTGAAAACTATTACTATTTTGTGACTTTTCATATAACAAAGAAATCAGCAGATTAAACGATTATTTTCAAAAATGATCAATGCTTCCAGCTGAGACGAGGTAAAACGTGTCACTCCTTCTCTCTCACAAATACACAGTTACAAATATTAACCTTCACCCAGGTTACTGACTCTCATCACACAACATTTGAGAAATGACTAAATGACTTTTTAAGTTGTAATTTGACACAGCTATGCAAACATGCTGACACATGCACACACACACACACACACATGCACACACACATAAAAAGACACAGGGCTCCAGTGGTAAGTGGAGGCAGCGGTGGATACAGGGTGTGGTGTGAGCATTACGGTTAGCACTAGCATCATAGTTCCGGTGAATGGCTGCTTTGTTCACATGACAGCTGTGAGGAATGAAGCCTGGCAGGCCATTAAGCCTGGAGGGCTGTTAATGTGCGTGTGTATAAGAGAGAGTGTGTGTGTGTGCACGTCCCTAATAATCATGACTAATAACTTGCCCCACCTCTGACACAAGGTCAAACCTTCAGCTTCACAGTGTAGCAACCCCACTATTTGCTTAATGTGTGTGTGTGTGTGCTTCTTCCAGCGTGTGCATGACTAAGAGTATACATGGGTGTGTATGTGTTTTAATAATTAAAGCTATCGACTAGGCTAGAGAGGGCAGATCATCGGGGGAAACATCAACATAGCTTCTTTAACACCACAAAGATCACCTTGTGTTGCTCGTCATCCATTTGGATATGTGTGTGTGTATGTCTTTTTTGTCATTAAAGTATAAGGACCTTTTAACACACATAGTGCTTTCGGCTAAGTGCAAAGTAGTACCACTTACAAGACACATACATACACGCAAAAAGTTGCAAATGCGCACAAAGTAAACAGTGGCTCCTTTCACAGATCTCATTCTGTGTTATTAGAGGTCAGGCTATATGCAGCCATTAACAGCACTGCTTCAGTCACGAGAGATAAGTCACAACACTGGGCTGTTTGCCTCACACTTGTGACTCGGAAAGAGAGAGCAGGGAGAGCAAGAGTGTTTTCCAGCCTCACATTGATAAGATTTCTTACTCTGGGGCAGAAAAGAAACTTAGAGGTCATTATAGAAAATGTTTCTCTAACACACATGCACACACACTTACACACACACACACAGAAATAAACTAGATTACACCAGCTGCTCTCACTTAGGAAACTCTTAGCTCTTAGCCTTAATAACAGCAAATTAGACCCCGAAAAGCCCATTTCACTCTGCTTCCCCCTTTATAACAGTTCTCGTCTCACCTTATTGGTTGCTGTGGCACTGGAGCCAGGTACCACGGGAACATTAGTGACCTGTACCGACAGATAGTCATTATCAATGAGAGGCCACGCTCCCTCCACCTTACAAGTCTGGAAGCTGTCCTTAAATGTCCTCAGATGTGGGTCCCCGAACAGCCCGCAGAACAGGTATCCGGGACGGGAGTGGCTGTGGCTGTGAGCATGAGAATGTGTGTGTGCATGTACGTGAGAGTGCGTGTGGGCGTGCTGGGTGCGACTGTGGTAGTTGCAGGGCTCGTGCCGGACCTCGGGGTGTGTGGAGGAAGTGGGCCCGTCTCTGGAGCAATTCCTCTGGCTCATGAGGTCAGAGATGCCCAGCACAGCCGAGTGGAAAACCAGGTTCCCCCGACAGGACTTGGCTGTCCTTTGGGTGCACGCTGAGTATGCACGTAAAGCCTTGCAAAATTCTGTGTGAAAGCCATCCACGGCTGGCGTCAGGTGTGAGGTCAGGGAGACAAAGTCTGTGGTGCACTTCTGGATACGGCACTGAGGGGTGGCCACCTGGCACTGACCTGGAGAGAGCAGAGAGATATGTAGAGGTATTGTTAGCAAGGTGAAACCGCAATATACTACACTGAGAGCTGGATTTAACTAGAAATGGAAAGTTCATGTGCACACAGAAGACAACTAAGGTGTGTAGATAGCTTTGAAGTAAACAGACAATGCTACCGGCCTGTTACAGTTCAACCTAATAAATTCGGACAAAGAACCGCCCGCTGATTGAAAGTCTTGATCAATCAGCAGTGCCGCTCTGTGAGTGTAATAAACCTGAAGTGTAATAAACCAAAGAGCAGCCAGAGGGAAAAGATAAAGAATGTTTTCCTTCAAGGACTGAGATAATACTGCTTATATACCGAGGGTGCACAGAACACGTCTTATATAATAGACATTGAGAGCAAGACAATACAAGGTGATAATTTTTTAAGGATGTTGTATTTGTGATCCAGTGTAGTTTTAGAAGTTCTTTGTATCTGTTCTTTTACAGATACAACTACGAGCACAAGAGGAAATACATCCGAAAGACTGATTATTCTGTCCCCGTATATCCATTAGGAACAAATGTCTTGGTCCGAAATTGTCCCTGATGTTTTATCTATTGCTACATTTCTGAATGTAACGAGGGTCAAACCAGCCTTTTATATCATAGATCATCAGAGAGAGAGAGAGAGAGGGAGCAAGAGCGAGAGTGAGAGATTAGAGACCAGACCTAATGCATCAGTCACAGCGTGCTCCTATTAGATTAGGCCAGAGAGAGGCTCTGCAGTGTATGGGCAGCTGCACACACACACACACACACACACACACACACACACACACACACACACACATACAAATAGCTATCTTAGAAAGAATGCTGCTTATGCCCCCGTTAAACATACACAGCCTGTGATCTTCAGATGGTGGTATGATCTCCTAATAGCCAAGAAAGTACAAGAGATTCGCTGAATGTCACATCATTGCTTAACAACCATAAGCTATCACTAACACATAAACACACACACAAGCAAACAGCACATTCCAGCTCTTCTTTGTACATTGATTTGATTTTGGGGCATGAATGAGTTAGGCACCACCATTTGGGGGCAGTAGTGCTCTGAGTTTTAGAAATCAGGGTGCAGGTACAGACCCCCACTCACACCATGCTTCAGAATCTCTCTCCTGCCTGTTAAATACTGACACCAACCCACAGACACACACACAGACTGCCTTCCATGCCAACCACCACTGTACAGACGGTCTGAGTACTGAGGACACATTGTGTCTTTGACTGGCGCACCAACAGCCTCCTCCTCTCCCTCCTATCTGCCCCGCAGTACCTAAATACCACTCCCAATCTAATCAGAGTGGGTTTATTCTCTTTCGGAGGGTATCCGAATCATGAGCTGCTCTAAAAAACGCACAAAAGCACTCATTCACTGACATTTTCTCAGCAAGGTGACGTAGCGAGAAGGGAGTGGACCCTGTAATTGAAGGAATGGGGTTCAAACCGCTGACTTATATAAAGGTCAAAACCTTTCTGACAATAAGCATCAGCTGGAGTTTCACACCAGTTCCCATTGTGTCCCATTCACTGAACCCTCCAAAAAGATCGATGATTAACAATATTCTGAATCGCACATCTTTGATATTTTTGTTCTTTACTGCTTCCAGTGATCTCCCTTTTGTGCAGCCATTGCTGTACTTTCAAAAGAGAATCCAATCTATGCATATAAATAAGCAATTTGTGGAAAGTCTAGTCAAGGTGGTGAATACTGAATTGATTTGAAAATATTGCCAAGAAGAGAATAAAGAAACTTCCCATGTGAGGAACTGGAACATAAGGGTTCTTCAACACATCCAGAGCCTGGATTGTTTCATCCCCTTGGGTAAGTATCCAATACAGACACAATAAAACAGACAGCAATGCCCACACCACGCCTCCCATGTCCTACCACAATATTAACCTCTTTTTTTTCCCACTCCATCCCCCTCTCCCAGCTGCCTTTATCATCTCACAAGTTTCATCTCTTCTTTTCTCTCAAGCCTCATCTGTTGTCAGATTTGTTTTTTTTCCTCCCAGCTCAAATCATTTCTCTCCACCAGCACTATTCTATTCATTTCTCAGTTCGATTCCCAGTTCGGGTCTCTTTCCCACCACCCCTGGTCATCTCTCTTCCCTACATCCTGAGGCACCTTCTCTACCATCAGACAGAGGTCAAAAGATCCACCGGCTGTATCTCTCAGGCTTGGTTTAGCGATTCTTTGTCTTCTTATCCAAAAGCCTCCAACTTCTCTGATCTCCAGAGATCAGAAAAGGATCTACTGGGATCATCTCTCAACTGAGGGAATGGCCTGTGAAGTGCTTATTGATCACCTTGTTGTGTGCACTCTCTCACACACTGAGCTCAAATCACACAAACAGCCCTCCAAGCTTAGAGATACAAAGCTTTACAGGCGCTCACTACAGCATGCACTCTTTCTGTCTCTGGAGTCAGGAGTGCGAACAATAGTCAACAATTCAAACATTCCTCCCTCCCTGTCTAAACAGACACATGAAGCTGACAACTGAAGCGACAATGAAATATGTCTAAATACCTTTAAATGTACATGTCAGAACAAATAAAACTCTACTGTTTGCTTAAACAGACTAAATGATACACATTCTTTCCAGGTGACGCACATGTAGCAGAAGGTGCCAAGAGGGTCTTTAATGTGAAGTGGGTCTCCCTGTTCCCACCAGGCTGTGTGCAGAGGTGGTTTTGTCCTGCTGCCTGAGCCGTGTTAAACTAATTACCGGAGGTGTGACTGCTCAACAGACAGCCGACACAACAGCCGACCCCCTGCACACACAGCAGCACACACAGACTTTGCCAAAAACAGAGCTATAGTTTTTGGAAAGAGGATTTTTTAAAAAAGCATCTGTTGTTACCAAACTTAACCAAATGGGTTTGAACAGGCAATGTGGTAAACAAGAAGTTAGTACAATAGACCTCTGTATAGCCACAGTCATATTATGTTTTTGTATCAATAATCTTCACAAACATCTTATTAATCTTTCATTGAACGCACTCTTCTTTTGTTTGATTCTCTGTTTTCTTTTCTGACCAACATCTGGCAGTGTGAGTTTCTGCTTTCGACAAACAGCCACCAGTACAAGAATGAAGCGTTCCTGTGTTTTTTCATTTAAACCATGTGCAACTTTAATCACTTTAATACTATTTCTCGTGATGCATTTTTATTATTTTGCATCATGCAACTGAACATAAACTATATCCCACATTAGGTTTAGTCAGATTTACAGCACAGCACAACCCTGATCCTAACTTTTTATGATCAGATTTACACTTGGATAGATTCTGTTTTCTGTAAAGCTGTAATGTGTTATATATGGACATGAGGAGAGGTAGTCACCCTCTCTTCCCCTCCTCCATGAGCCATTAAGGGGCAGACAGGAGAATGACGGCCCAGGAGAGAGGAGAAGAAACTCGATCCGTGCTCAGACTGCTGCACTGCCGCTGGAGAGAGAGCCATTGTCAGGCAGTACTGGGCCCGACACAAGGATCGGCCACACAATGATTACAAAAGCTTAATAACTAATAAAGTATCTCTGATCGCTACTAAATGCAACACACTTCATATAAATGTTGTTACTGTGCTTGTAGTTGGTGCAGCGCTCAGCAATTAGTGCGAAATTGGATAACAGAGTGCGTAAAATTACAGATTTGTTGCGATTATAACTATAAGACACAGTAGTTGTTGCATTATACAAGTGTATTTAGTTACCTATGTGAGCACCGCAGCAGAGAGCGATGATCAGCAGCAGCAGTGGCCGGAAGCGGCGCACCAGAGACGGGGAGGCGAGGCGCTCAGCCCCGCGGCAACAGCATCCGGCTCTCCCCATCCCCGTCCATGCAGGGCCAGGAGGGGAGAGTGGACAGACCTCCAAAGGGCCAGGAGGGGTGGTGTCCAGGCCTTCTCACTTCTCCTTCTTCTTCTTCTTCTTCTGCCTCTTCTTCCTCACTCTTCTCTCCTTCCTCTGCTCCTCGGGTGCGCAGGGGCATTAAAACACAGCTGCTCCGCGGAATGCAGGGCGGAGGGAGTGGAAAGGCAAAGAGAGGAGAAAAACAAAGTACAAGCACAAGTCACTCCGACGACACTTTTACTTTTCCCCTGTATAAATCCACACCCCACGTGATTTAGGTGCGCTCCCTCCGCGGTCGGACTTTTGCCTTGATTGCGATCACTCTCTGCTCTCCTCTCTCGTCCCAAACACGCACAATCACATCACTCTCTTCCTCACCAGGCCGGGGTTTCTCCTCCACTCCTCCCCTTTCACTTTCTCCTCCTCCTCCTCTGCCCCTCCAACAAATCAATAGAGAATCAACCAAACCCTGCTGGCGGAAAACCCGCCTACCACAACTCCAACACACACACACACACACGCACACACACACACAGATACACACAGAGTGAGAGCAGTCCACAAAATAATGAAGAGGCCGGAGATAAAAGTTGTAAAACGTTAGTAAGATGTCATTAAATCACTGCGCACACCGCAGAGAGTATAACGGGTTTCGCTGATTGAGACAGACAGAGAAAGTCCTGTCTCTTTCCTACCCTATAATAACAATACAGACAGAGAAAGTCCTGTCTCTTTCCTACCCTATAATAACAATAATAGGCCTAATAATAATAATAATAACTAAATAACTACGATAATCTACTAGTACTACAATGACTACTAATACTGCATTATTATTATTATTATTATTATTATTATTATTATTATTATTATTATTATTATTATTATTATTATTATTATTATTATTAGTAGTAGTAGTAGTAGTAGTAGTAGTAGTAGTATGCTGTTTTACAAGCTGCAATACTTGTCATAATGAAATTAATTCCTAGACAGATTTGTAATGCAATCTAATACTGTACATTTATGGAAATAAAATAATTATAATTTATGGAAATAAAATAAAAACTGCTGCAACAACTACAACAACAATTATTACAACTACTACTACTACTTGTACTACTACTACTACTAGTAGTACTACCACTACTACTGCTAGTAATAATAATAATTATTATTATAATAATTATTTTGTTTTACAAGTTGCAATACTCGTAATTAATTCCCAGACAGATAAAGAAATATTTAAATAAATCATGTTTAAGAAGTAAACATGATATTGTCACATATCTGTTTCAATCTTTGAATTTATGACAGTATGTAATGCAGCCTAATACATTTATGTAAATATAAAACATACCATGAATGCATATTTTGCACTTGAAATGATATCACAGAAAAATAAATAAATAAATACATAACACTAATATATTTAAACCAAGATAGTACTAGAATAAGAGTTTATTTTGACTTGAAACTCTTCATGTCTTCATAATTTTTAATGTAGGATGATTTCCTGTTTTCCTCTCTGCTTTGATTTCTTTGATCAACTGACCAAATAAACTGGATGTTTTTTAGAAGAAAATGTTACTAATTGGTGGATGTTTACTATCAACCCCATATTTCACTTCTTGTTTTATGTTTTCTTAAGAAACCCTCTGGGAATTTCATCACACTTTATTCCAAATAATTATGTTGCAGTTGGAATGAGATGTGGGGAAACCTTCCTCTGTGGATTTTCTTAATATGAGTTTGTGTCTCTGCTTACTTTATTGGCAACAAAAGCACAAAATAATGAACAGAAACAGAACAGAGCACAATGTGAGGCCAGAGTCTGTGTGACACAAACCAGTCCAAACACAACAACACGCAGACACCAAACTGTTTACACCTATACACTCATAAATCTGTTCAGTCAGAGAACAAAACAGCAGAAGGTACAAGGTGAGCAGATGTAAACACCCTCCAGCCATAACGACAGACACCGAACAAGGCTTGCTATATATGCAAAACAGCCTGTATTTTTCCAATCGTTACTGTTCTCTCCACCTCCAGTTATGATTCATAAATGAATAACTTCACGCCCACTTTCTGGATCCTGTTCAAATGCATTTTAAAACTTTTTTTTTCTTTTTTTTATTGCAAAGAAGTTGAACCTAATCCAAATGAACCCATTTTTCGACTAAAGGTTATGGGGCTGGACGGGTTTCAAAGAAAGAACTAGATAATATTTTACACTTAATGTGCATATCTACACTTTGTTGCTCGGTTTGTATGCCATTAAGAGTGTTAGTGTGTTGAAGGTGTGCATGTGTGTATGGCTGTTTGCACATACTGTGCCCATAATCCTCTGATGCCTGCTGCTTACTGCCAAATTGTGCCACCCTGGCTTAACTTGTTTGCATGTGAATGTCCACGAGTGTGAGAGTGAGCGTCTCCATAAGTTTGACTGCTGTGCAGCAAACAGAGCTGCTCTGTGGCTGATATTTTATGTGGTGTGTGTCATAGCCGGGTAGTTTCACCCTAACATGACTCAACTTCAGAATGTACACTCACATCATTGCCGGCCATAAGTTTGGTCATGGCCACTCATTCCCTGCTGATTGTGTCAGTAAAATAAACACACACAGTCACTATAAAGCTCATGAGGATTTGACAGAAAGTGTGGCCAGAGAAGATGATGTGTGCAACTCAAACAGGCTCTAATATTAGATTATATTAGCTTCCTGTTTGTGCCAGAAGCCTCTGATCTCACCAATGAGGATGTCTTCATGTGTGTGTGTGTGTTTGTGTCCATGAGTCATGAAATCAGATGTTGTATTGTGGTTGTAGTTATTGTATTTGTACAGTGTGTATATAGTTTTTGTCTTTAGAGAAAGTCTGGAAGAGGTGATAAATTAAAGAATGCAAGTGAATAAATACATGTGGAAACATAATAAAAACAGACATTGATGTATAAGGCACAATGGGACTCTGAATGGTTTGATTTGGAGTTTGCAGTGGTTTAAAGTAACTATGTGTCTTTACTGAAGTATTATGAGTACAGTTTTAAGAACTTGTCGCTACTTTATACTTCTATTCCATTACATTTTGTAGTGGATGTAGTACTCTAAAATGAACTATTCTGCAAAATGAGTTATCTTTCTTTTCATAAACAAAACCTTTGCTTAAAAAAAATCAATCCAGGACTTTTACTTGGGTTAATGAGGTATTTTCACATTCCTGTATTACTTTCACATCATTTTCTCTTTTAGAGTGTCCTGGTGGCTACCGAACCAAGGTTGCACATCATTTCCCGTCTCTGACCTCTCTCTTGCATTCCTTTTACAACTTCTGTACTGTCAGCTATCGAATAAAAAGGCACAAAAAGCCCCAAATGAATGCATTTTTAAAAATGTTTTCCCACCACTGTTGGTGACGGTTATAATGATCAAATAATCAAGCGAGATTGATGTGTTTACCACCACCATCATCAAAACACCAAATGAGGGAATATTATTTGGAAGATGTTCTCATCCCTCCAGTTGAGATCCAGCTTGTTTTTCCATCCATTTGCCACCCAGCTGGACACCCTGGATACCAAATATTGGGACAAGAAGAAAACAAGAAACATTTTGACAGTTAAAAAAGCCTCTCTGACAAACTGACACCCCTCAGCAGGACGAAACACGAGGTGAACATTTCATTTACACTAACTCTTTGAACACAGGGTGGTTAATTCAATTACATGTGTGCATATGGTGCTATTCATCGTGACTAATTTCATATTTAATTTCAATCACACATCCGCCGACATATATACACACACACACACACACACACACACACACACACACACACACACACACACACACACACACACACAAACATAGATAACATGTGAGCCTAGAGCCGAGTTTAATTCTATATTTCATACTAATTCATTTAATCAATTACACCACAGCTGAGACCTGAGAGCAGAGGACACTGAAGCTAACTCAACCCCCTCCACACACACACACACACACACACACACACAGCTCTACAGAGCTGCTCTGCCTAGTTACAGATGCATTCACTCAATGAGCCTTAGGCACAAAGACGGTCTGTTTCTGAACGTCCAGCTTGTCTTCACCTCCACACCTCTGCCTCCCTTCTCCACTTCAACCTCTCTCCATCTCCCCCTCACCCACCCCAACTCCAAACAGCCTGTCATTCAACAAATGGCTCTCGCAACTCCATGTACACCTGTGTATGCACATGTGTGCCAGAGTGTGTAAGTGTTGAGAGTTTACATTGTTGCAAACATGTCACAGGCTGCGCTTGTAGGAAAATGTAAGTATGTTGCAATAAATCTCTGATAATCTGTTTCACACACACACACACAAACACACACACACTCACACATGGAGCGGTGAAAGAAGTAAATCTGTACTCAAATAAAAACAATGATGCAACATGCAACAGTGACGTTAAAATACTCTGTTACATGCAAAAGTCCTGCTCTAAAATCCTACTTAAGAAGTAATTTGAGCAGAATGATCAAAAGTCTGTATCATATAATTAGTCATGTGTTTATAAAGTTAAAGTATTAACTTTATTTTCTTACAACAAAGACCACTAAACCTATTTTAAACTGATTTGCATTGAAAACAGACTAGGATATTCTTACTGCATTCGGTTACTGGATGTTAAAGGGATAAAAGAGTGATAAACACATCATATTTTATAGGAAAAATCAAACAGTAATTGGTAAATTAACTTAAGTGAACTATACAAAAGTATAAAGTAGCATGACATGCAAAACAAAGTACAAGTACCTTCTATTTTCATTTGAGTACATGCACTTAGTTACATTCCACCACTGCACACACATTACACCCAGTTATTCTGCTCACTCGTTCTCAGTGCCAGCCACCACAACACACACACACCAGCACACAAAAATCTCACACACCCAGTTCTTGACTCACCGATGGGTGGTAAAGGTAAGTGGAGACTGCAGGTGTGTATGTGTGTGTGTGTGTGTGTGTGTGTTTATATTCCTGATGTGAGACGATAACATAAAAGATAAAATCCAGGTATCAAAGCCTCTTGTAATGCGAGGGGAAACTCAATCCTATAATAGCCTGTTTGATAGCTGTTTCACTCCCCGGCCAAACTCATGTTGTGTTTTACTTGAGTTGGCCTTATCAGACCTCCTGTGTCTGCACATTCACTTCACTGTTACAAAGACACAGAGAGAGAGAGAGAGAGAGAGAGAGAGAGGCTGGTTTCAGGTGCCTCAGTGCAAAAAAAGTGTCAGAGTGGGAAAGCGAGAGAGCTCATCTTGGGGTCAGTTTATCTTTTAAAATGCCGAAGAGAAACGTCATCAGAGAGCTCAGATCAGAGGGAGAGGATTCCTTTAACGCTGGCCAGAGAGGGAGAGATTATCACATTGATCCTTCTCTCCTTACACTCTCAACCTCAGTGTCTTTTTTTTTTTTCTTCCCAAGAGTGGCCCGTTGATGTGCATTGATTGACTTGTACTGACCCACAACACAATGATGACACTATAGTTTTAAATAGAAACAGAGGAGAGAAAAGAGAACATCATGATAGTGCTTTCTGTTCTGGTTCTCCAAACATGTTTCTGCCAATTTTTTTCTCTCTAATCACGCTGTTCTTCTAGCTCTTATTACCACTGTGTCCTTTTTTATATATACACACACACACACACACACAGTAGATTAGTGGAAAGTAACAAGTGTGTTTACTCAAGTGAGTATAATTTACTCTTTATGCTACTTTACACCTCCTCAACTACTGCACTTTTTTACTCCATTACATTTATCTGACAGTTACCTCACAGATTAGATATTATATCCAAAAATCTATGATCAGCTTTGAACCTATGATTGATTAAACAGTCCTGCAAAGGATCCATGTAGGTTATGATGTTCAGTCTTTGTTAACCTTGATTTAACCCTATGTTCTTTAACTTAAGTAAGACCCTTTTCTTCTAAATTAGTACTTTTACAAACTAATTTTACTTCGAGAAAGAACACGTTTCTATTTAAAGTTTCTAGTATTTCAAAAGATCAAATAAAAATCTGATATAGAAGATCTATGGAGGGTAGATTAAGGTGTCACTGGTCCATAGGGACACTCCCTAAATTATTTTTCTACTATCTCTTCATCGTCTTTGTCTTTACCTTCTTCCTCTCCCTCTTCATTTCCCTCATCTATCTATTTCATCCTTTGTGTAAAAATATCTGAAGCACAGCTGCATCAGACAGCGCTGTGACAACGAAGCCTCTGTTTTCTCTGGGCAAACACACACACACACACACGCACACACACACATAGAGCAGTAAGACGGAAACAGCTGAAGGATGTAATAGGGCAGATGAGGATCATGGGGTTCCAGTTTGGTTTGGGTCAGGGTGAATGTTTGGCAGCTGTGAGACAAAGACACGCTATTAAAGCTGCTCCCTTCTCGCCTCAAGCTCGCTCTGCAGTGAAACTTGTTTTGTCAGTCAGTTTGCCAGCTAACATCAACATAAATAAGCAGAAGCCTTGTGATTCTACCAATCCCATTTTGGAATAAGAGGCGTCTTTTTGTGCATGCACGAGTCCGTTACATCCAAAATCTGGGACATTTTCAAGCCTGCACATCTGATCATGAAGGCGACGCTGGTGATAATTGTTCATCTAGTTTGACGTTGTTTTCTCTGCATGGATTTTGATCGAATTACACACACAAAGACATCTCCCTTTGGCTTGCTCTCAAACACACACACACACACACACACACACACACACACACACACACACACACACACACACAGGTTACTTTGTTGATAGGCTGTGTTTTCCACACATCTACACACGCTGAAGCTTCACAGATATTTTGAGTCTTGCGGCTACAGATGGTCAGCTTCCATCTCCTGCTGTGCTATCCACATCCTCCAAGTGGTAAACACAAACCCCTTCAACACACACGCACACACACACGCAGAAGAAAAAAATGTATGGGTATCTATAAATCACTCATACACCAGAGCCATATGCTCATACCTGTCTGTGAGGAAGAAACACAGGTGAGCCCCTCACATTCCAGCAACCTGACAGATATACAGATGGAGAGAGAGAGAGAGAGAGAGAGAGAGAAAGCTCACCACCTCTCTTTTTTCTACATCCAGCTGTGAGTGCCTCCTCTCTTCTCCTCCCCCTCTCCTCCTCTCTCTTCCCCTTGGGATAGAGTGCTCACAGAGTGGCAGATGGGTGGAATGCATAATACATAGACTATTTGGGGGGCTGGGTGTGTGTATTGGTGTGTGTGTGTGTGTGTGTGTGTAGTCAGTCCACGGGGAGTAGGCTGTGGAGTCATTATAGATCTAATGGTTGTGTTTTAGACGCCGCGCCGTGCCAATCTCATTTGAAGTGCAAAAGCCAAATGAGTGTGAAGCGTTTCATTACTCATGCCCTGTGTGTGTGCAAGCTCCCCCTCGGTTCATGTGAGGCAACAGATCAGTGAGGCAGTCACAACTTTGTAACTGACATCTGAGATGTACTATATATATATGTGTGTGTGTGTGTGTGTGTGTGTGTGGGCGCGTGTGTGTGCACGTTCACGCATGTGCATTTTGAAGGACGTTTAAGGTGGATGCTCGACCGACTGAATTTGAATCTTTTGTTCTCCACAGTCGTGGTTCTTCTGCCTCCCCTGCTCATGTAGACCGACTTTATTTCCTTAATTACTGTGATTACAGCAAGATGAGGCCTATGTATCATAATGTTGTGTAATTAGCACTCAGTTGTGAACTAACAAGGCCTCCTCAGGCATAGGTAATGGATTTTGGATAGACAAGCTGAGCTGAGGCATGACTAAATACAGCATGGGTAAGTATAATTAAAGCCTCCACTCTGGAAGGAGGTTCCCTCTCACACACAGTAGAAGTTTGGGTAACAATGCATCAATCAGCATTGTTCTGAGAGAAGTTCATCTAAGCCACATCTTGAACAGCAGCAAGGTCTCCCTCAGACCATTTACTTCCCTCGGGGGTTAATGGAGATGTGTTACATGTGTAACCAGAACAGATAAAGGAAGCTTGTTAGCTGATGGAGGCAAAAAACAAAACAAAAAAAAACACCACATCGAGAAGCATCGGCGGCTTAGGCAGACAAACAGCGTGGAGGGGGGGGTTGGCGGTAGGAAAGAAAACAAGAAGGTGAAAACAGAGTGAGAGAACAATGAAGACAAGACGGAACAAGAGAAAGCTGGCAGGTAGCGGTTCTCGGGAGATTCATTAGGCTTGTCAAAAATTCTGGCTCTGAATATGCTTGCACAGCAAGCTCCTTGGTGGGCACACACAAACATACACACACAGACGCACATTGCCACAGGTGTACGGAGCTCTCATCTGCTGACAGGTAGGGATGAAAGCGCAGTAGGGACGGTGGGATTTGGAGTCACTCTGTGAAGACAGCAGGCGGCTGTGTTTCCAAATGGCTGTTGCGGGAATTAACATATCCTGACTGGCATTAAGTCCTGTGCTTCATGGCAGACGGCATTTCAGGTGATGAGTGAAACATTCATTTGGTATAAATGTGACTGAGAGTACTCTGTTTGATTCAGCTTTATGTTTTTTTTTTTGTATTGTAAATACAGCAGCCTAGCTCTGCCTACCTCTAGTGCTGTACAGCACTTGACAGTTAAGTGGAACTAAAGTGTCACATCACCTCTTTGTGCTTTGACAAACATTTCAACATGCCGTACGCTGGTTTAACTGGACTTCTGCCAGTGTGAATGTGCACAATATCTGTGTGTTCCTGCTTACGGAAGAAAGAATCACTGCTGACTTTGTCAATTTGTCTGGTTAAATGGGGCTTAAAATGCTGCAGAGTGAGTGTGTAATGAACTGAAGCAGTAGGTAACATACTATATCAAACGTAAGCTGCTCGAACAGGAACCAATTTGTACACAAGAGACTCTCGTTCTCTCTCTCTCGCTTTTCTCTCTCTGAATAAATCAATGCATGTATTATGGTTGTTTGTTTAAGGTGAAGAGCTTAGGATGAAAAATGACTAACAGATGATGCAATGACCCGAAATGTATGATGCAATCTGCGCAAGTGGAAGTCCTTTGTGTGAGTGTGCATGATTGCATGCATATGCATGTTCGACTTGGCACAGGAGCACTGTGTGTCTGGACTTTGGGCAGCGTGTAAATCCCAGCGTTTAGGTGGAGGAGAGAATCACCGTCTGATTCCCCAGCTGTTCTCACAGCCGTTTCTCCACCTCGACAGCTTGACCGCTCACAAAGAAATGTTTACTGTACACACACACGCATGCATGCATGCAGACTTTCAGGCATGTAGACAAATGAACATGGAGAGCTTTCTGTCAATGAATAGTTTAGAGTTTTTCTTTGCAGACAGGTGTCCAGTGAGTGAAGTGCCAGCCTCTAGATGCAGACTCTCATCACAGAGAGGACCTCAGTGGCAGATTGGGAGAAACTCCACACCAGCAGCTGGAAGCTAGATGACTGTTCCATGTGTTCATGTCTCACTGGAGATCCATAAAGCCTGACCGACACAGCCTGGGACTCATCCTGTGTTAGTGTGTGTGTGTGTGTGTGTGTGTTTGAAAATAACAGAGAGAGAGAGATGAGAAAGACAGAGCCAGAGAACCGTCTGTATTCATCAGTTCCAGGCAAGTATTGCATTTCATCTACACCCTACCGGCAGTATACACAACGTAACATTTTATATTGTTTTTGTGGCTCCTGCATCATATCTCACTGCTAGTGGTCACATAAAAATAGTTTCTCAATCTCGAGGAAGACATTTTTTTATGCACATTTTGTCTTGGAGTGACATTGTTTACCTTCACTTCATCTTCTCTGGAAATGATGAGGCTGTTACACCGCATCTCTTTCACTCTCTTCTTCTTTGGGGACCCAGCTGTGGGCTCGGGATCATGGGACTATGTTTCCGTGACAACCAGACATCACCACCGAATGCTGACACTAAAATAACAGACTGAATAATTTAGACAGATCCATTTTTAAACAGCATGTCAATTCACATCACTGGATACAGACACCATGTTTGGCACCCTGCAGACAGGCCCACCCAGGTTCGGGTGAGGGGTGTGGTGCAGTGTCCAAAACTCTTTTAACAACAATCTGGCTGATGGAGCTAGAAATATCTGTGGAAATGAAAGTAGTGGTATAATCTAGGTCAGCGTTCCCTCTTGAGTTAAAAATAAAAAAAATACTGAAACTGTTGAAAATTTAGATTTGCATTATAAAAAATGCATTGTGACGGAGTAAAAACTGGTTTAGCAGCAGAATATGGAAAATAATTTTTAAAAACTTATCAGTGCGGTTAGATAGTTATAAAAGTTTTAAAATCTGATTTTCACTACCGAACACTGAAGATTGATACCACAGAAGATTGAAATTAAAATGCTTGTTTTTTGTCTTGATGTCAGAAAAGATGAATGCAGCCCAGTTTAATGAAAGTAGCACATGGCTCCATGATCAAAGTTCAAAAGATGTCATCCATCAGGGATGATTTTTACGTCTTATTTTCTCATTCAACTTAACATAAAATTAGCATTGATGACTGACCATTTATCAGCATGAAGCATTGGTGCAATATGATAATTAGAAAGGTCTAATTAATTGAGACTGATTTGTAACAAATGTTACATCAAATGGAGCTTAACAGCAGAAACTGCAGTTTTATTTCATGTATTTTTCATAAATCGTGCATCATTCACATATTTTTCCACTCACATCACATCTTTTTTTACCCGGTTATCATTTAGTCCAGCTGAA
Organism: Larimichthys crocea; assembly: GCF_000972845.2. Lineage (NCBI taxonomy): Eukaryota > Metazoa > Chordata > Actinopteri > Sciaenidae > Larimichthys > Larimichthys crocea. Next base: position 27,769,515 of record NC_040013.1, read on the forward strand.
ATTCATCTTTTTTGAAAGCTTCTCTTCAATGTGTTGTGACAAGTTCATGGAAAAAACCCAAGGTTTGGACTGCAGCACATATATATATATATATATAAAACAACAAATATGCACAAATAAAACAACACACAAAGCAAAAACAGACACATACATGTTCACACGTTCCAACTGATGGCTTATTCAGATGAAACTGCAGGCTACAAACCAAATATTTGCTTTTCCTCAAGGCCAGAGTGTTGAGAAGCATTCAGACACCATTGTGTCTGCATGTGTGTGGGTGTGTGTGTGTGTAGAGTTGCTGTTCCCGTTATTTTACAAGCTTGTATTTGCACCAGCACACACGCCCAATCACCAGAGGGCTAACTGGAATAACAGAGCAGAGCGGGAGTTGGAGGGTCTCGCAGGTGTCTCCCTGTTCTGTGTCTCTTTGTGTCTCACTCACTTTGTCTCATTTAAATAGTCTCATTATCCTCTCTACCTTTCGCTTTAGTGCTGCCTCCGTGCAGTTGTTGAGCAAATTTGAGGCAATTGTTTTCAGAATCATGAAATCAAAAAATACATATCAGCAAGAGCAGAGCCGTGTCCTCAAAGCAAAGGGTTAATAAAAGATTCCTTTAAGCTCGGATGTGCAGCTCTGTACAATGTAAAATGTAGCAGAGTCAGACACACACATGGTTTTATTGTTATATTCCTTCATATTTGTTTCACATTGCATCTGTTCAAAACAACTGCCAGCCAAGACAGTCAATTCCCTCTCTTGATCCATGGAAACAAATAAAAACAGAATACAATTTAGATGCTAAACTTCTGTTGAACCAAGTAAATACATAGTAAATATTCTCCTTGAGGACAGAGCTTCCAGAATGATCATAAAATAGAAGAAGTCTATATAAAACTGTCCATCGCATCAACAAAACCTCAAGTCAGTAAAGTTTTTGTGAGATCTTCACTCAAATCAGTTTCAATTCTACATTTCTAATTCAGTGTAAGATAAAAATTTAAAAAATACCTTCCGGCTCAGTTTCTTCTCCCTGTTTTTTTCTTCTGACATGATATTTTGAATTTGACCTTATTTGGTGTTGTGGGATTTTGGGAGAAGAATCCTCCTGACACACCCTGTCATCCCTTCACACACCCTCCTCTCAGCCCACCAAGCTTCAGGCAGTGCACCTGGGTACAACTCTTAAACACGAACACTTACTCACATGCGAAATGTGTGCATAGACACATTCCCCCACACGTTTTATGCACAACACACGAAGGACAAAAAATTGCACACTCACACATACACACAAAAAAAAACTGTGCGTCCAGTCTCCAATAGCCAATATCAGATCAAGCGTCAAACTGTTTAGCGTATTTAGGCAGAAAGTAGCTCCTAACAGCCGTCGTCAGGAGGTCTCCCCATTAGATACAACACCATGACCACCTGGGAAATGACACACACACACACATACATACACAAACCAGTGAGAGCCACGCAGCAGGATTGATCTCCCTCAGTGGTATTGATTAGCCTGCCCCCAACTCAGATCAGAAGATACCAGCTGTGTCAGGCCATTTGCTTCCTGAAGCGCTTCGTCTCCTGCATAGAAGATGAAAATAATGACGCTGCGAGCGACTTCTTTCAGAGAAATTCTGCTGGCTGCAAAAGGGTAAGAAGTCCACGGGGAAACAGATACCTCAGATAAAGGTCGCTCCAAGGCATCTGTTTTAACCTCTGCCCTGGTCCTACTGGATATGTGTGTGTGTGTGTGTGTGTCTGTGTAATATACTGTGTATAACCATTCCTTGGGCTTATGTCTCATGTGCTTGGTATGTGTGTGAGTAAGTTTTGTGTAATCAGCTATTTCAGTAAGAGCCATCTGTGCTTCTCATGTGTTAGTCTTTCTCTAACTTAGTATTTGGCCTGCACACAAAGACACACTGTCGCACACTGTCGCACACTGAAACGCATCGCTGGGAGGAACATCAAGGGATTTCTATTCGAATCGTAGTTTCACAGTATTTTATCCTCCTGGGACAGTTATATTACATTATTAATAACAGCATAAATACGTTTCTTTTCCAAAGCCAAAGACTATGATAATATTATGATGTAAGATTTACTAAGCGCAGCAAAGTTTAATGAGCTGCTCTACTTATAAATTCCCTTCTTTTGTCTGTGTTTTGACACGAAAATCAGAAACTATCCATCTGTGTCTTCTTTCTATCTTTAAAATCTAATTCAATCTAAATGTTTATGACACTTCTGCTAAAAGTAAATGGGATCAGCTTGTGTCCTCAGTGGGAATTTTAAGGAGGGCAGACATCAGTTTGGTCTCCCCGCCTTAAGAGAAACTGTGTCTGTTAACACAGGTTTGTGCCTCTCATGTATTAGCAGACGTTCGAGTCACAGAGGTAGCTATCAGTTTTCTCTGAGAGATAATTAAGGTCATTTTAAACCAAACTATCACTGTTGTTGAAAGTATTTTCAGAATCCCTCAAGACTCTCCCTACCATCTGGTAAATGATAAAAAGGATTTTCAATCTCTTTCCCAAGCTTCCGAATAACACAAAGATGGCAGCCTGCCAGATACCTGGAAAGGAATAAGTCACAACTTGGGAAAAAGGTTAAAAACACTTTTTTATCGTGCAGCAGATGGAATATTTCCTTATTCAGATGTTCTTTGAAGATTCTGAAAATACTGTTATAACAGCAGTAAGCATTTTGAAATGACCTTCAGGGTTTCTTTGGTTGGTTAATAACTCGATGGTTACCTCTGTGACCCAAATGTTTTCTAACCCATGAGGAGGACAAACTGGGGTTAGCTTGGCCAGAGGTTGGAGGTGAGCCCAAAAGAGGAGAAATGAAACTCAAAGTAAGTCAAAAGTTGTTTTCTTTACACCTTGTACATTTTTAGTTAGCACTTTAACATTAACATTACTCTAAGTTAGTTTTGCTCAAAGTTAGACACTTTAACTTCAAGCTTTGTTTTCTTAAAAGATTTGCTTTCCTTTGTATCCCTCCATAAAAAATATAGATTTTTACTGAAATACTTAAAATAAACCAATGTATAAACATTTAAAAACAACAATAAACTAATTCCAGACTCAAGGATATATCTGGTTAATATTCTGCAGGACAGTAAGAACTTCTGAAGGTCTGGTTCCTGTGAACCAGCTTCAGTTTGCACATGAACGCATAAATCTCAGAAGGGAACATGTGCAGTAAATCACATCTGGCCTTGCATGAATTTGTGTGTATAAGGTCAGCATACATGAAAATCTGGAAACCCATTTCTCCTGTTATTTGTTGATAATCCTTAAAGCGCTATTTGCACATTTTCAACATGTAAAGTTCAGGTATTTTTATGTACAGGTGAGCCTTCTTACCTCCACCTCAGCTCTTCAAACATCTCCCTCTGACAGACTGCTGTTTAGATTCGAGGCAGACATCCATCTCTCTCCTCTCCAGCTCAGAATGTCTCTCTCCTGCTCTGCAGTGTGTCTCTACTCTCCCTCCCTTTTCCCTTTTTGCCCTCTCTGTATTTTTTGACAAGCTGGAAACGCTCAAAGGGCATTGTCAAAACGTCAAACTTTATAAAATATAGATACAGAAAGAGATGTACAGTGGCTGAGGGAAAGAGGAAAGAAGATGAATGAGAGGAATATGAGAGAAGTGTAAAAAAAAGAGAAGAAGAAGGAAGACAGAGTGAGAAAAGAGATATGAGCTCTCTGTGGTAAAAGACAATAAAGTGTGAAAGGTTTTTCCTTTGTTTGATGTCCTCCCCTCAGGGGCTCTGTGACAGAGACTGCTGCAGAGCCCCAGTTAAAAGAGGAAAAATGACAGGAGCCATTTCTCTCTTTTTCTCTCTTATGGCCCTTCAGGATGAGGGTTGTCTGTGTATATGTGAGTGTGTGTCAGAGGGTGAGAAAGAGAAAAGGAGAGAGAGTATGAGACAGACAGAGAAAGCAAGAGAAAGGGAAAGGGGAGCCCTTGGGGTCTAATAAATCAGGCTTGTATTGAACGTGAGGATCTTGCATGGGAAGACAGGTGTCCATAGCATTCTGGGGCAGAGGTTATGGTCAGACACATCAGTCATCTCACAACACACACGCAGAGACACAGGCAGAGCTGAAATTACCCAGAGACAAAACCCATTTCCTCCTCTTGTACCTCATTACCATGTCACAGCCCCCTGCTTCATATTTCGTTTTGTTTTTAAATGTGAAATATTGCTGTGATCAAATAATGAGAGCGAACGGCAACGTGAGCCGCTTTTGTAAACAGTTTATCATTGATTTTACCGCCGCTTATTGTGTTTCACTGTGTTTTCCTTTCAGTTTATAAAAACGCGAGGATGGCACCTTAGCGCACAGTAGCAGTGGCTTTCCAGACAACATTAGCATAATAATAATTCACAGGCTGGAGTTATGGAAATGAAATAAAATATTGTTCTTTTTATTCTGCAGTACGCAGCAGTATTCCGCTAAGACATCCAGTTATTATACATGACAAATATGAATTAAAGACACAAAGTGTGAGCCGGAATGAATCGCAGCACACACACCGCTTCCCTGCTGTTTGCGTGTGTATGCAAAAAGGGTGTGTTTGTGTATGTATATATGCATATGCGAGAAATGTGTGTTTGTGTAACTTATGCAACCCTGGATCGATAGAATAGTTGCTGCAATATACACAGGAGGTCCTGAGAAAAGGGGGGACTGTATATTTGTTTCTGGGATAGAACCAGAGCAGTCGACCCTCCATCATCTGGTCGAGCCATTTCCCTGTGTGTGTGTGTGTGTGTGTGTGTCAGTGTGTGTGTGTGTAAGTGTGTGTGCATGCCTCAGGGTTACGAATAGGGGAATGTTGCGTGCCTCTCTCCTCTGTCCTCCTTTTCACCCTTACAGATGCAGAAAAATGAAACTCCTACATGCCGCAAATACGCACAAACTGTACACACACATACACACACACACACGTGCAGACAGTCAAAGAGTGAAGGGTCCCGCAGAGTTCATAAGCTAGTGAATAATAAAAGCTGCACACTGGACCGGCCTGTCTGTCTGTTGTAGAAATGTCCTGCCTGTGACATGAATATGATTTTTGCAGAGCGTGTGTGTGCGCGTGTGTATATGTGTGAGTGAGTGTGCTCTCTATGGTAACTAGATGAATTATTCACTGTTTACTGATGAGGAAGCATTTAGGTTCCCAGGAGTGGTGCTCAGAAGCAGGCCTCACCTCTCTCCTCTTGCCCTTTCTGTCTTTATCGTTCTCTTCTCCCATTTCCCTCTTTGCCACTCACCCCCATCACACTTTCATCATCTCTCTCCATTACTGGATGTGTTGCTTCTAACATCACGCCTTTGTGGGATAACCGCGCTGTTGGCGAGAAACACAGTAGTTTAAGTCTCCCTTCATCTTTAGCTCCAAATCTCTGCCTGTCTGATCCCACTGACCTAGTTGAGAAACAATGTTCTGATGGTAAAATCTGTCAGAGCGACACAGTAGGAATCAATTTGCATGTATCAAGTAGAAGGACTTCACTAACAAAACCCAGGCGAACAGATATACCCACAAAAGTAAGCACGAATCACTAGAAGCCAAGTTTAATCTTTCTCTTATACATACAGAAAAAAAGTACATACACGCACGCACACACGCACACACACACACACACACACACACACACACACACACACACACACACACACACACACACACACATATGCGCAAAGGCTAAAAAGCAGTTAATACATCCACTAATCAAGCTCTTATTACCACGAGGAGGTTTTCACACATGGGGACCAAACTCCCTTCATCTAATTGGTCCGTTGAGAAAATTGCTAAGCTGTTCACATCTGCAGGGATACATAGACACAGACACACAGACACACACAAGTACACACACACATGCGGTCACTCTGAGCCAATCAGTACAGACCTCCTTGGGCAATGTGCACAGTCCCATCCTTCCCTTTATCCATCCTTTATCCCCTGGTTCATCCCTCGCTTTCAGCTCCATCGGTCCCATTACCACAGCCAGGGACCCCAATCCCTGGAACAGAACCTCAACAGACACACACACAGACACACACACACAAATACAGGCCACTTAACCAGAGCCCAGCTTCCACCATAACAAAACCAAGGGTCCAAGCTTTTTTAACCTATTGGTATCTTTCCTGTGTGTTTGTGGTGTTTTCATATGTGTGTGTTTGGAGTTGGGTGGTTTCCCATCCGGAGCAGCCGATGTGCTGCGTATTAAACAAAGCCTGTCTAAAGCTGTCTTAATCCTTTCCCATAGCTATCCCTGACTACACATATAGACACACACACACTCAGACACACACACACACACGCACACACACACAGATTTCCGCACAGTTGCTGAAGTCCAGCGCTCAGCAACACGTTCTGTCCTCTGTCAACCCCAGCAGAACGAGTGAGAAAGGGAGAGAGAGATGAAGAGGAAGGACTACTTAGTTAGACACACATTCACACACACACACTCACACACACACACACACACGCACACACACACAAAGCACATACTTTCTTTAGGGTCTTGTGGCTGGTCGTTCATTTGGGACTTAAGATAACCCTCACTACCCACTAGTGTATGCAGCAGTGTGTGTATATGTGTGTATGTGCAGGATTATAAGTGCTTTGCACCCTGTAGCACCCAACCAGTAAAACACATCTAAACACATCTTCTGAAGCATAAATTCATTTCATAATGAAGGCAAAAGCAAAGGCAAAATCTGGAGAGTTCTCTTGTCTCTGTTTAAAATGAACATGGTGCAGATTACAGCACTGATGGATGGGGCGGGTGAAGAACTGCCTTTGGACTCACAACAAAAGGGTAAGTCTATCAAATTGTCAACTTCAGCTTATTTTAGCTGTGTGTAACAGATTTAGGGAATTGGCCTAATGGAAATCTTGGCTGGTTAGCCAGACAGTGACTTTAACCCTCATCATACTGACTGGGATTCCCACAGACACCCGGGGTGTATACTCTTTGTCATACAGGTGCTTTATTCTATTCTATGTGCCTATGACTTTATATCATTGTTTGTTGTTCATTGTTCTGCAGTAAAAAAAAAAAAAGACAGTGACCCCCACATTTTTCACATTTGTGGATCCTGTGGTCTGAGCTCTCCTTCGGTAATTCAAACTGTTGAATTCAACAGGAAAAGACATCATGGTGTCCTCAAATCAAAAGGGATCAGGTTCATTACACCTCAGCTGTGCACCATATGTTGCTGCCTTGGATCAGCTCCAACAGACGTTGCGACAGAACCACCCAGACCTGCCTTATCAGGATATGAAAGCAGTCCAACTTGTGAGGCTGCCGACAGTATTTATCCTGTTTCAAAGGCATGTGAAAAGAGACAGCAACCTTTAAAGTATCCTTGTGCAAGAAATTAATCCAGAGTTTTGTATGTGCTCATTTTTACTAATATTAAATGAATAATATGTCATTATCAAGAAAGTTATTGTCATAGCACAATGACAATGATTGTTATCTGATCATTGCTTCTTAAAATGACATGTAGTGCTGCCAACTGGCTCTATAAACTAAATAGTCAGGTTTCATATTAGATTAGAAGTGGTTGCATTTTAGTAACTTGAAACAACTTAAAGGTCCAGTGTCTAAGATTTAGAGGGTTTTAATTACAGATTAAGGCAGAAACTAAATATAATCTGCATGTTTCCTTTAGTGTAATTCAACTAAAATTAAGAATCATGGTGTTTATGTTACCTCATAATGAAACTTTTTAACCATATTGACACACAATGTTTCTAGAGTAGCCCAGGAAGACAAAATAACTGACTCCTTTTGTGTTTTTTGTGCGTTTCAAAACCACCAAAGTTTCTTTATCATGCTAGGAAGGAGAGTGCGAGGCGAAGGGGTTTGCAGTCAGCAATTAAATCCTATGCAGTGGTCCTTTAACATTGTCTGAGAAGACAAGGAAACTAAGGTCCTCCCACCAGTTAAAATGAAGCTTAATTATGACAAATGATTAAGGATTGATTTCTATTTAATTTTGGCTTATATTAAGTTTCTGAAATAGATTAATCTATATAGGTGGAGCTGGCAAACATTTTTCCTGGTTGACCATTATTGACAAATTGCAAACAATTTAGAAAAATATAAGATGTCACATATAGTACAATGACTGGACGAATTTGTGGTTAATTCAATCAGAAATTTCTGAGATTGATAGTTTAAAAAAAAGTCATTTTTCATAAAGCGGTTACCAAAACTCTATTTCTATTTCAAAGACTCGTGTTAGTTGTTTTACAGAACACGCTGCAGTGCCCGTTCTACATGTTCTACAGTTTTACGTAAACAAGAGTTTTGATTTTATTCTCATCGTTTCACCTTGACAGGGAGGAGACTCTGTGGACTGCCTGTCGCCTGATAAGCGAGTCCTATCTGACGTTACATATAGCTGTATTTACTTAACTGTCAGCTGATGTGTGTGTGCGCGTGTAAGTCTCCAAACGCATGTGTGTAATGAGGCTTGTGTGTTTGTGGTTGTTCGCTCACTAAATGTGTGAATGAGACTGGAAGTGTGTCCACATCTCTGTTTGTCCACAACTGTTTGCTGTGATATTTCCAGCTCTGGTTTATGTGACCACAGCACACTGTGACTTTGGTGATAATTGAAGCACATATGCCCACTCCCATGGAGATGTGTGTGTATGTGTGTGTGTGTGAAGGCACATTGACCAGTAGGGATAATTACCTTAAATGCATCTGCACTCTTAAGTCATCACTTATGGAGATTACATCCCCGGACTAGTTTCATGCATTAATACACGCATAAACACTCACACACACACACTAAAGCAGGGGTGATGTGACAAGGGTTGGGGGCTGTTTGAAGAGCTGCTTCAGACACACACATACCAAATCATTTCAATGCATCTCAATGAAGAGTCCTCAACGTGGACGCAGCTGTCAAAAACACACACGTGCATATTACACACTCTCACACTCAGAGCTATCCCTACAAAACGTTTGCATTATGTGTGTGTATGTGACCAAGAAGAGCATGGCCACAAGCACCTCTTTGTTTCAAGACAAAGAGCAGGTCAAAAACATCATTAGTCTGAGGCTGCAGGACACACACCCTCACACACACACACACACACACACACACACACACACACTATTTTCCAGATGCTAATACTATTGCCAGTAGGCGTTCTGGGTCTCAGTGAGGCTCTGAGGCAATCACTGAATACACAGTTGGAAGAGCATCACTTCTCTCTCACACACAGCAGTAGCATTTTATGCCCCAGAAAGAGTGTGATGTTGATTTTCTTTTATAAAACTGGAAAAGCAGAGGCAAAGCAGAGGCAAGGTTAAGAGCAGAAGAAAAGATGTGTACACATCTATTGTCCTGCTCGTACAAAGCCACAAAAGTGGACCCTCTCAGTAACCTTGTCCACATGAGTCAAGACATAAATCACTGTAAATTGTGTTTGTTCACACTAATCCAACCTTGGTGTGGCGTGGAACAGTGCAGTCAGCACCTATGTGACCATAACCTCTCAAACACACACACACACACACACACACACACACACACACACATGGTAACCTGACCTGTGTCCTCTCTAAACTGCTCTGAACTGACATCAGCTTCACGTAAAGCTCTGACATCAGCTCTTAGAGTCCAGAATATCTAATAAAACCATTTCTGTGTCTGGTTAAAAACATTTCATAGAGTAACTACGTTTGCTCTTTTGCCTCAGCTGTTATTGATGTGATGCACTCGCAGCATCAGTGATATTGCAGCCAGTAATAACTTGCTGTTATATTCACACCCGCTGATTAAACTCTCCTCTCTCACAGTTTTCTCTCTCTGCATGACTGCATGGTGTAATCCCGGTCAGGTCAGAGGAATGTTCCGGTGTTGTTCTGGTGTCTGAGCTTGTGTATACACACACCGCACATGGAAAGCAAAGGAGAGCAGCTTCAACACATAAAGCGAAGGTTGTGCACTGTCAGGGCCGAGTGGAAAACCACAGGAGAGGGGTGATGACAAAGAGATGTTACACCTCTTCATTCTTCCTCCTCCTCCTCACCCGACTCTCCTCCCCTCCCCCATCGTTCATTCCCAGGCATCAAGGTCGGGCCGTGTTACAAATGAAGCACTGCTCCACCCCTACACACACACACACACACTCATAAACACACACACACATGCACGCAGGCTGATGAACGTCCACTCCTGTGGCTCACATCTTGCTGTGACATCATTAATACGACATACTGTCCACAGTGACATCATTAATAAGAGCCGGGGTGGTGACTCTTCCTTAATGGCTCCCTAAATATGACAGCTTTGACATATTGTCCATGTGGTGGTCCTGTGTGTGTGTGTGTGTGTGTGTGTGTGTGTGTGTGTATACAGAGAGGCCTGTGCATACACTGGTCCCTGATTTACACTGCAGGCTGCTGTTTGCGGGGTGCAAGCAAATGTCAGCTAGAGCAGGCTCCCTGTCTTTTTTAAGCAATTAGGGAAACAGTTTCTGTCCCACCCTGCGACACATCTTCACACACCTAGGCACAAACACAGAGAGAAGCATGCACACACACACACACACACACACACACACACACACACTTCTAGTTTCCTGGTTGACGGCCTACACTGAGCAGAAGATGGATTCTGAATAATTAGGGAGATAATTGCCCAGGCAGGGGAGAAAGAGAAGATCAATGGTTGATCTTTAAACGAATTTGTGTGTGTGTGTGTGTGTGTGTGTGTGTGGAGGAGGTGGAAATGGGAGGGCAAATATATATATATATATGTCCGGTTCAAGTGATTTTTTAGATGTTGGAAATGTCAAGAAGAGACCAAAATGTCAGCACAATCCATTTTTTTTTTAAAATCTGGCTCAGTTATACCACAAAACGTAGCACATACACTCACACAGTGCCCTACATAAGAATATATATAAATAGAATTGCAGTAAAATTATAGCCGGAAATAAAAAAACAAAATGTGTTTTGAAGTAATGTGCACATGAAAGGCAACGCTACAACTGAAGAGCGTTTCATCCTGTGCCTTTGTTCAGCTTGACATCAGTAGAAGACTTCCTTGCCTTTGTTTGGCAGAGAGGAGAGAGGGAACAGAAAAGAGAGAGATGCAGGTGGAGGAGGGAGTGTGGCAGGTCAGACTGCACCTGCTATGCAACGGATATATTGTCATGGCAAGGCTTCTTCCCCTTGTTCTGTCTGACACACATACACACACACACACATACACACACACAGACAAAAGCTTGATCAGAGCCTCCTGCATCCTCTTAAACTTCTTCCAAATCTTTGTCTGTCTCGTGCTCCCACTGCTCCTCCTCCTCCTCCTCTTCCCTCCTTCCTCCCATCTCTTCCCTCAGACAAAGGTGAGCACACGTCAGACTGACAATCAGGCTGAAGCTCAGAGCATGCATATAATTAGCACGCGACACAGACTGACATACATGATGACTCGCCTACACCTCCCATGGCAGCCAAACAATGAGCCTCGCTGACATTCATCTCCATCATATTTATCTCCTGGCAGACTAGAAAGTCGCCCTCGCTATCTGAGAGCTCTTTTCTTCTCATTTTCTCGGTATCGTGCATTTACATTTCAGTCCTTTAGTACATGGTACTATTCACAGCTCCTGAATTTAGAATCATTCATTTAGTATCTAGGCTACCAACAAAAGCAAACAACTGGGACAGCGCAGTGACTGTCATCACTATTAATAGAAGTTCCTCTGCAGCGCATATTGTTAAGGATTATTTTAATATGTGGAGCAGACAGAGAGGAAGAGCTAACAGAGGTGAAAGAGAGGAGGGATAAGACATATTAAAGATAGAGGGGGCAGCTGTGAGTGTAATGCTCTACCAGATAGGCAGTGGCAGGTCGAAGCCCAAACTCGTCAGGCACATCTCCATATGAAAGGAGCTCTGTGCCACTCTAAACACTACATATGCATCTGTAATGCAGCTCAAACATAGGACTGGGAATTCATCCATCGCTGCATGTGAGTGTGTGTGTGTGTGCTTAAGCAGGTGCTCAGAGGACAAATAGTAATCAATCTGAATTCAGCTAGTCCTATCTCCACCTGGCACACAACATAGCCAACGACCACACATCCGCGAATAGGACAGGTCATTTTTTCAAGCATCCATTGAGCCATGTCATCCAAATAACAAAGGAACCGGAGCTGTGATAACGAGGTGTCCACCCCTCTAATTACAGCAAAACTGATGTTAAGCAGTGACGTTATGATGTCTAAATGAGTTTTTCACAGCATGCCACCTTCCATGTTTGATTTATAAAAGAGAAAATCTCCAGCAGCGCAGGCCTGTCTGTCTTTGTGTCTCCCTGCCTGTTGGTTGATCCATGATCTCAGACCGGAACGGTGCAGCCTACAGTAAAGCTGGCAGCTGACTGACAGCTTAAGTCAAAAACATGAAATATGTTATGTTTCAGCACCTCCCGACAGACGACACCCTGGGGAAGGATAGTTAACTTTAATGGTTTGTTTAGTTTGGAGTCGTGTATGTGTGTGTATGAGTGCGCATAAGCCTGTGTGTGTTTATTTTGAAGCGTGGGGGCATTAAAATTGCAGCAGGGCTGTGTGGGCTGGTGACTTCACACTCAGTTAATTGGCCAACTTGGTTATTTCCGTGAAACACTTACTTCCACAGCTAGACCTGTACCTACTGTACCACACACACGCACACATATATATAGAAACACACACCTGCTAAAAGCTAAATCTAAACATAAAGTCTGCCTTTGCCAGATGTTACTTTCTCCTTCCAAGGCTTAAAGCCCAGCTCCCATTAGTAGATCTGTACTGCCCTGTGAAGGATGTTCAACATTTTGGAGAGAAAGACTGGAATCATCAGGTGTTTTAAAGACATGAAAGACAAAAGAGAGTACATAAACACCACAGCTCCCTTCTAGCTTCAGAAAGTGTTTTACTGAGCCAAGCATCCTGCTGGGGAACTATTCGTTCAGCTCCAAAGGCATCTACTCTTCAGAGGCTGAAACATGCAAAATGACATATCTGAGTTTTAAACTGCACTGGCAGTTTCTCTGGAAACTCTATCAGACTTGATGGGGAAATAGCTTTTTCAGCAGTGTAATATAACGTGCATGGATGACTGTGTGCACATAAAGCGAGAAAAAAATGGAAACCACACACGGTGACAGAAATGAGAAATAACACCATTATGTCAAACACAGAAAGCCGTAATGGAATAATCTGCTAAACACATTAACTAAACATTATACTGTCACAAGGTGGTTGATATGCTATTAACTACTACCACTATTACTGAACTGTAGGGGCAGTGTGATCATCAGTAGGGGTTCTGCTGCTGCAGACATAAAAGTCAGCGAGGATTTATACACATACACACACCATGCAGTTTATGAGCTTGTTGTGTTTTTGCCTTTTTCTGTTCATAAACAGATCTGTCAGAGCAACAGAACACAACTGACTGGCAAATCCAGTTATCCTCTATCCACAGAGGAAATGACCTGGACCAGGCCATCTGTGAGTGAAGTGTGTGTAAGAGCGTGTATCTGCGTATGTGTGTGTGTTTTCAAGAGAGAGCTGAATGGGCTGGATATAAAGCAAAAGAGAGAGAGAGAGAGTTTGCCGCTGATGCTCATGTGTTATTCATGAGCGCGCAGAGAATTTGTGGAATAAAAGCTCTTTCAAACATTAAGCAAAAGAGAGGACAGCAAAGTAAGGAAGAGTAGGGGGGAAGAGGCAGCGAGGCTGAGAGTATGACTTCACTTGGCTTTTTGCTGTTTTATCTCTCTCCCTCCATCTTCTATCCTTTTGTTTCCATTCTGAAGCTGCCAGACGGAAGACAGCAACGTAAGCGACTGAAAGAGTCCCACACAACCAGAGGAAGAGGAGAGAGGCAGGGGTATAAAAGGAAGCAGACAGATGGGAGAATTTGAGGAGAAGGAAGGAAAGGAAAGGAAAGAAGAGGAGGTAAACTGGGGTTGGATAAAAGATTGAGGTGACAGGAAAGGACTGGAGGAGAGAAGAGGAGGCTCAGTAGGGCAAATGGGCTAAACGATGGCAGTGAAATGTCCCAGGTGCCACATCAGGATGAAAGCAGAGCAGGAGAAACATGTCGCTGTTGATTAATATCCACTGAGATATTGTCTGACTGACATTTGAATAGGGAACTGAAAGCAAACTGGCTCAATTAGTCTTTGGGAAAACTTTGAAATGGAGATAAACAATAATTATACAATGTAATACAAAAACAAGACCAGACTAATTAAATCACAAACACTGATTGGGTTAATTGCGCCCAACACTGATAGAGCAGAAGGGACAGTTTAATGTGTTTCTACCTGTGCATTAATTACTTCATTAGAAAACTACTGGCTCTATATTCTTGTGAAACATGAAGAAATGATGAAGCAGTTTTTTTTTCATGCGTATTTCAAAGCTTATCTTGCCCCTTTTTTGAACTGCTGTAATAAAAAATGTGTAATTAATTAAATTCCCATTAGATTCTAGCAATTCATTTTTTTATCTCCCATAATGGAATTTTTAATTGCTTGTGATTGGTCCCAAGTGGTTGCTGCAGGGCATATGTTCATGACAAATGTTCTTATTAAAGTTTTTGCACATATGAAAATGCGGGTAAATGCAATCAAATGCATAATCACTGTCAAGCAGCAACGTGGCCAAATAATGTTCTAATACAACCTTCAATAAAAGGAAACAGGTCTTGGGAAGTATTACCATGAGAAAAAAAAAGCTTTATGATTTTTTTTGTAGCTCCACGGAAAGCTGTGCAGAATCTGATAAATTGCCTGAAGTGACACTTGAGGCAGGATCAGCTGGCCTGAAGAAAAGATCTCTTGGTGTGGAGTTAGAAAGAAGTGTTTACCAGACCCTCGTAACACACCACAAGCAAAACACACCCCAATCTCCAAAATTGTTTTTTTCATCCTTAAATTCTGTGTAAAGGAAATTCTGAGATTTCTTCCAAAGTACATGTTGGAAAACAGTTGATGAAAACGTGGGCGTGGCTTATCGCTGACCAATGTTATATGAGAGAAATGTTAAATTAGTATTAGGAGTTTTCTTTCAAGAAACCCTTTAAATAACAATACAATTTAGGCAATATGATGCCAAAAGCTCAAATGCTAGTGTCTAACAAAATGAGCAAACCTGTTTGGACGATGGTTTGGCTTCGGGCTCATACGCTGTATAAAATATGGACAGAGTCTCCGTTACCATCCATCACCTATGGGTTTCTGGAAAGCTGTTGTGAACCTCAGCGTTTGGTCGGCTCTGCCTGTCACCATCTTGGCAGTCCAGCCTCCACCGGCTACCAACTAATACAAAAATGGGAAAAAAACATAGATGTGTGGGTGGCACTGAGACAGGCTGAATGAAACCTGGTTGCTAAAACAAGCCACCTGTGACAGCACCCATCTGTCAGTGGCCACACTTAATTGTGCATGACTTTAAGCCTTAATATAATTTGAATGGATGAGTTCTATAAAAACTCTCCATCTGTACAGTTGTCATGAAAAGGGAAATTAGAGTAAGAGACCAAAACCATTTTTTGTACCAGGCTGTAAACATGTTTATTTCTATGTTAAGTCCAGCATTTTAATACGGCTGCTTATAGAGGTTGTTTTATAGCCTGCTTCAAGAGGCTGTTTGAGGAACTGCACTTTTTAGCACTTCATGTTTCACTTCATTTCACCGCCACAGAGGTTACCGCTGTTCAGGCTTGTGTGGACCATTTTTCCATCTCACTACCAACAACACACTGAGTGCACTAAACCTGCGTCTGGAGCGCAGCGAGAGTGTGTCTGTGAGGTCAATCTCATAAAAGTGCAACAGCAGGTGCCTGCTATAGTACGACACACAGCATTAAGCATTCAATCATACACACAGACACACATGTAAATACACACGATGCACATGCATGGTTGAGTTGATACATCCAGCCTCGTTTCCTTAAATCACCTCTGAGGGAGAAAGACAGAGAGACTTCACTCTTACTTCCTTGAGTGTGCGCTACTTCAGATCAAATAAGGTGTTGTGTTAGACATAAGGGGCAACCATAACAGATACCACCATTACGCCATTGATAAAACCACAGAGGCAAGACAGATGAATGTAGGAGCTCCAGACTCTCTCCAGATGTCTGTCTGATTAAGATGATACACTGTTATGCTGCTTGGTTCTGCCAGGGGGAGGTTTGGCAAGGACAAGTCCTCTGATTGGCTGGCCTCTGGGTGACCCGGAGCTGCTGGGAGTCTTGAGATGTCAGACATGATTCTGGGGAGAGCTGCACATGTAGTACCATGATGCTCTGGGGTATAGGAACAGTGTCTGAAATGGTGGTTGTAGGAGAGTCTTTTGCACCTTTTTAAGAGACCTTTTACACAAAAAGTGGGTCAAGTGCTCAAACCAGCTCGAGAACCTTCTCACTACAGTCCAACATAACCTCGCCTACATTTAAAGGATGTAAGCATGCCCACTGACTAAAACATCTAACAACAAAAAGAACATCTTATTTTGAACTGTTATCTTTGAACAGGGCCCTCGCTGTATCTCTGACAGGAAGCCTTTAAGTTCCTTAGCTGAACCAGAGGCCATCAGTAAATCACAGGAGATACATATATCAGAGAATATCTGACAGCACAGACACAAATGTCAAATAAAACGAGTTGGCAGTGAATAACCTCAATATGTCATTACAAACACCATTATCAGTAACAGGCTGGGTCATATTTTCTAACAGATGAGGAAGAGTGATGTGATGTGTGTGGGTGGGTGTGCATGAATGATGGGCACAGCAGGACATGTGGCTTCCCCCTACCTTATACTGTCCCATAATCAGCTCAGTTATCCAAGAAAATTGAAAATATAGAAATAATAACGGATAGATATGAGAGAGGTGGCTGAGACGCAATATAATATGTCTGTTTGCCAATTATTGTATCACTCTGTGCATCACGCTGTTTCTGCCTGCTGTTCTTAGACAGGTACGGGATTAAATTGGTAATTATGGCAGCAGTGGAAATAGCAGATTTGTGGAATAAACAAATGGAGAAATGGTTATAGCATAACATGACTCAAAGATGAGTACAACCCCCCGATACACCAAACAAAAGAAGGGAATGAAAATGCAGAGATTTGTGCAATTAAGTGGTCTGTAGGCAAAAAATAACACAGCATGGACCACTCATCACCAGAAAACGTGGATTGCCACTGTCATACTCAGTTATGGGTCATGTCACTGTGCTGCAGTGAACGTTGTTGTTTAGTTCTGAAATTGCATCATTGTGAATGACAGATATTGTGACAGGCCTGAAAAATAATTATGCGAGTTCTGACTGCAGGGAAGTCATCATGCTGACATGTTTTTTGAAGCATGATGTCAAGCAAAGCAGCCTGTTTCTACATTCATCTACAGGTACACATCTCTATCTATATATCAGCCTGCCCACCAATCCATTTTTACATCTGACTAACGCTCATCAATCCATGCCTCCACGTAAACATTCACAAAATCCGTCCATCCATCCAGGCAGTGAGCTGTTCTCCCCTGGGAGAGGCTCAGCTGTCTCCTGCAGCCCTCAGACATGTTTTAATGGTGAGTCTGAACTATATAGCCTTCTCTAGCTCTCCTGAGATGCACACACACACTTACTCACACATCAAACACTGCATAAAATTGCATGTATATGAGCAGGGGTGACCTAAGCAATGCCTCTGCCACGTTTCTGTTCTCCTTTCTTATTACTTAAACCCCATTTCTTTATTCAGATACCTCGACTTCCATCTTTGTTGTTCTTTTTCATCTATGTCCCTGTAAACACTGGTTATTTTTCTCTCCATAGCTTTAATTTTCTTTTTGCTTATTATCTCGTCTCTCGGCTCAGCAGTCTTCCTTTCCCCTTCTTTAACACCACCCCTGTTCTTTCTGCTGTAGCTCCCCTTTTCTTTTGCTTTTACTCACTTTTAGTCGATACTCTCATGTTGCCCTGTGATAAACGCCCTTGTGTAAATGTGTGCTGTGTGAGGACAGGATGTGTTTGACAGAAATAGACAGTCTCAGAAAGAAAGAGGAAAGAGGAAAAGTTAACTGTGATCTGCACAGATGGAAGGACACCTGCTCTGTAATGGTGTTTTTTCAGATGCCGCCTCTCTCTCTCTCTTTTTATGCCCTCATGTGAGCGCAAACACACACATACACATTTACTTCAGAGAGGCAAGCCTGGGCACAACATGAAGGACCATCCTCCACCTCCCATGGTGCAATGGAGGCAGAGTGACGGATGGGATGGGGAGAAATGGGAGAGAGATAAAACGACAATATGGAGCAATGGAGGCTGGTCCAAAAGAGGGGGGTCAGAGACAGAGAGAAAGCGGGGGGACAAACAGTGAGTGGTTCGCACATTTGGTGAGTGAAACTAGCTGTGATAAATCCAGCAGAGTGGCCTTGTCTGTGTTCAGTTGTGTGTTTGCGTGTGGTGAGTGTGGTCCTGTGAGGCTGAGAGGGAATGCAGGTCGGTACAGTCTGACTGCAGCTGAACCTGAACCTGAGCTGTGTGATCATCATTAAAAAAACAGTCACAGAAAAGACTCCACATTGTTTTGTGAAGAAAAATGTGATTGTGAATGTGATGCAGTCAAAAGCATTTTGTTTCTTTTTTTTTTTTTGGCTAATAAGGAACAGAAACTAAACACTCATGAGCCTCCTGAACTCACATGTGAAGACTGATGCTCGCCATCTGACCTTAAAACACCCGAGTGAGTAGTTCACTGTTTTGTAGAGATAATACTGAAGCACAGCGAGCCCTCACCTAAACTCAAATGCAAATCAGATGATTAACACAAACATTAAAGGAATAGTTCAACCTTTTAAAATATTGACTTTCTCAACAGGGCTTTGATGATTAAATGTAGGAGCATCATCTGTATGATGATGATTGATACCACTCTCTTCTGTGTCCATTCAATAAGAAGCTGGATACAGGAAATGGTTACTTAGCATAACATCTGGAAACAGGTAGACTGCTTTTGTCCAAAGGGAACAAAATATAACTATTAGCACCTTAAAAGTTTACTATTTAAAACGTTTATTCAGCATGTTAAATCCATTATTTTTTGGCCAAGAGTAGTGACTTTTTGTCTTCTCTGGTTGATAAGGAGTCACTCCCTCCCACACATAACCCTCTGTAAAACACACACTTGAATAAAAATGACAAGTTAAAGATTGTATGGATTAAACGAATGGTAAATTTGTGTACGATATTGACAAGTTGTAGCAATCTTCTCATTAAAAAGACCAGTGTGTAGATTTATTGGCATCTAGTTGCTGCGGTGAAACATGTAAAAAAAATGTGAAAAGGCACTATCGAGAAGCCAGTGTTTATTTTGTCGGTTCTGGGCTACTGTGGAAACATGGCAGTTTGACATGGCGGGCTCCGTGGAAGAGGACCTGTGCCATCTGTAGATATAAAAGACTGATTGTAAGGTAACAAAAACACAAAAAAAACTTTTTTTTTCCAGGTGATTATACACAAATAAAAACATAGTTATGCCTATTGTGTGATATTCTGTAAATAGAGCTAATTAAATCTGACATACTGGACTTTTAACTCTTGCAAAGCAAGAAAACAAATAAGCATACATACCTGAAAGTGTTATTCTAAAATTATGTAACCCATGTAAATAAGCAGACTGCATAGATCTGAATGGTTGTAGTCTGTTGCAGCTCCACTCCAGTGTGCAATTTGATACATAAGAATATTGCACAGTGTTTTTAAAGTAGAAAATTGGTATCAACAATTTAATAATCAAAGTCTGCATTTACATTTAGCATGTTCAACTGGAGAAAATATAAGGGTTCATTTAAAATGAGGAGGACTCAATACATTAACAACAATGCATTAGTCCTCTGAAGAGATAGGGCAGTGCAGCCCAGCAGGCAAACACTCAGAAAGGCCTGTTACCAGCAGTTCAAATGAGGTTTCTGACAGTGTGCATGTCAATGAAGAGAGACTGAAACCCAAGTGTGTAAAATGCACACACACTCCTCACACAGACGCACTCAGACAGCGCGAATAAACCTGAACACACACACACACCCACGTGCACATAATCTGGTAACTCCCAGAAAAACCCACAATTACTGTGCATACACACATCGCTATCCCATTTTATTCACTTATGAGCAGATTCACTATAACATAGCCTACAGGTGTCATTAAAATTTCAAACATGGAATATTATGCAAACACCCCGACACGCTGTGGGGGCAAGCAGATCTGCTCATTTAACACACTCCTCCAGCCGCTCAGACGGAACAGTTTTCTCATCTGTCAGTGTTCCTCGGCTTTACTAAAAACAAACATCTTGTCAACATCGTACACTCTTGCATTTACATTGACACACACTGAGACATGCGGGGGGGCCGACACAGACACAAAAAAAACACAGCACAGCTAATGCAGCTAAGGAAAAAATAATTTCAGAAAGAAACACACACATACACACACACACACACTGACATCTAACACATGAAAGATGGTATCAATGAACGTTTTCTGCTCCCATCATCTTTTCTGACCCTCTTGGATAACCTGTCCTGCCTTGTGCCCGGCAAAACCAATCTGCTCTTATTTCATTTCATCCCAATCTTTTTTTTTTGCTTGGGTGAACTGATCATAGTGTGTGTGAGTGTGTCCATCACACCCAGCGGAGGTCTATGTGCAGGGCCTCAGAATATGAGGTAATCAATCACATCATACTGCCTTAGATTAGAGCCACATCGATCTGGTTTCAGCTCTGACAAACAGCCTGACCTAGAATACATCCACCTGGACAGGGCACACACACACACAGCATCTGTTTTTTTTTGTTTTTTTGCTGCATTTCAACCACTCCACATAGCACCCCCTCCCAGGATTGTACACAACCACATATACACATACCAGAAATATTTACTAAAAACCACAGTCTCACACAGAGCAGCCCCTGTGCAGTAAACATCCAAGGTGGGATGATTTTCCCCGTGGGTGGCTGTTCATTTGTATGCTCCTTTCACTGTCCATCACCTCCACTGCCTCCGTCCACGAAAGCAAACATGCGCAGCCACAGAACTTGACGTTCTCATCATTCTCAACATAGTCAAGAATGTCATACATATTTCTTCCTCTGTGTGTGTGTGTGTGTCTTCTCTCTATTAGCTACATGCATTCATTTATTAATGCTGTGTATCGTCCCAATCAATGGGCGGTGGCGTGATGAAGGTCCTTGCCTGAGGGGAGAGAGAGCAAATGGAAACGGCTCTGAGATTTGCACAGAATCATTAAGTCTGAGCTCTGTCCTGTGTGTGTGTGTGCGTGTGTGTGTGTGTGTGTGTGTGTGTGTGTGTGTATTGTGCTTAACAAGTAGTCATTAGCACTGGATATGCAATGAGGGTGTCAAGGTGTTATCCAGGTATTGTTTGAAGATCTCTAGCTGTCTGCCCTCTAGTACAGACTGGAGAATATCAAAGCCCCGAACATCTAAAGTTCGTGTGTGTGTGTGTGTGTGTGTGTGTGTGTGCGTGTGTGTGACACGCCTTCTTCCACCAATAGACTACAGAGCCAAGACTGAAATATGCATATATACACTCCAGTAAATCTACAGTTACAGGGTTTAAACTTTTTTCCACCACCTGTGAAACGTATGGCAGAGAGTACGCTTAATTTCAATATTTGATGAAATCTTTGCATATTAAGTAAAACAAACAGTTAAGTTGAATGTTATTCTTCAAAATGAAAGTAAAATTTAGTTGAAATTTAACAGACATCTACATCTTACAGCAGCTAAAGCGATACAGCAATTAAAACAACTAAAATGCACAGTTAATTTATCGTGATGTGAAGGTCCCTGACAGCTCCGCTCTTGCTGTTGCCAAAACAACTAGGCAGGCAATGAATCGGCCACTTTCTAATCTCTATAAACAGATATCTGCATATGAATGTAGAATCTGTTGGTAAGGGTCTAAAATGTTGGCATCCCAAGTCTTTTGGTTGCCATTTGTGGCACTGACCAGTCACGTTTGAGCGGGCTTTGGTCACAGCAGTCCGTGTAGGGAGCAAAAGAGGGGGGAACGTATTGGCCAAATCTCCATCCATCTAATCCATCAGCTATCATGTGACAACAACTGAGCTTCTTTTTTTTTCTTTTTCTTCTTTTTTAAAGCTATCTGCATTCATAAACAGATATTTGTTTATACAGATGAGCAGAAATGTGTCTTTCTCCTCATTCTCGCCTGTCAGCTTGGATATCTGTTATCCGTTTTCCAGATTTCTGCTGGCTACACTGGTTGTCCTCAGCGGTTAAATTATCATCATAGTAATCAAAAATAAAAATAGTATATTATTAACAGAAATTTATATCATTATTTTAAGAAATACACTTCTTAATGAGAGGTTGGTAAAGGTTTTCCTTCTGTTTCTGGTCATTACCCTGTCTGTCTCTATATGTGTGTCTGTCCGAACAGCTCTTCCATCTCATTGTGGTACATTATTTCTGTGGTACTCACACTACAGCCAAACTAATAATTCTTGTCTGATCCTCGTGTTGTGTTTTGCTTTTTTTGCTCATCCCTGATTTTACTCTCCTTTGCTTCAGGTTCACTACTCCCTACACACTTTTTCCCCGTCTGCTCATAAAGTTGCCACCAGCCCACCTCAGCCTGCCTGCCCAGCTGCACCGCTGGCTCTGGATCCATTCACTCACCACCTCACATCTCCCTGAATACATTTTGAGTTCTGTTTTTGGGTCCAGCTCTTAGAAAACATAACAGATCGATGGGGAGATTTATATAACTCTCATGTCTGTACATTGAATATGCAGCAATCATCCAGTCAGCTTACTTTTGCACAGAGACTAGAAACAGAGGCGAATATATAACCTGGCTACCAAAGGTAACTAAATCCACCTAGAAGCACCTCTGAAGCTCACTGTTTAACTGATGATATCGTGTTTGTTTAATCTGTACAAACAAAAATATAAAAATAAGTCAAGTTAGAAGTTAAGAATACTGTGCCTGACCAAGTCCTGGAGTCCCTGCTAGTTGCCTATCAACATCTCTGCAACGGCAAGACTCAGGTTTTTGTACAGATGTGTGAGCTTTAGAGTTGTTGGTACGTCGTTGAATAACTCCTTTCAGAGAACTTTGGCCTTTTCTTCTCACATGAAGTGGTTTAATCATATAGAGTTATGTCATTTCTGTTTTGATTTCATACCGGAGCTTCCTGGTGAGCAACAGCTGAACAGTGTGAGACCTACAGAGACAGCCGGGTGAACAAGTGACCAATGAAGTGCTTCTGGAGGTGGGAGGATTGACCAATGAGAGAGGAGGACTGATTGGAGGTGATTTACGTTCCTGACATCTTTAACCAAATTACCCGGCATCCCTTGCGGTGTGATTACTGTGATGCACAGTCTTGATGCTTGTGTGTAAAGCGCGTTTGTGTGTGTGTGTGTGTTTATTATTTCACTTCTCCCAAGGCAACAGCTCATGCGGAACAAAAAGTGAGATTCGAAACTATCAGACAGGAAAACAACATGTTTTTCTTTTTTATATTTTGTATGATAGTCTGATATCTGCTGTCTCTGGCGGTTATCACAGTTACCATGCCCACTGACCTGCAGGCGAGGCTTAGACAACATGTTCGGGGTTTTATGAAGTAATCTCATTGATCGCAAGCCAAGACGTCTGTCAGGACATCCAGAAGATTTTTCCCAACATTTGTTTGAATTTATGAGAATCTAACAAGCTTGTGTAAATTTCCAACCAGTGCAAAAAATGCCTTCCTTTCAGCAATCTGAAGTCTAATACATATTGATCTACACTGGCTGTAATAGGTAAATATAATAAAACTGTCTGTGCTGACATGCATTTGATTAGCTGACTCCCCGGTGACAACTAGGGTCATTTTCCCAAAGACTAAACCAGTGGCCTAAAGATTTTAAAATGAGCTGAGGGAAGCATTGCTTAGCAGCCACCCCAAAGTATTCCCATAATATACAACCAAATCACATCAAGCGATCTGACTGACCAACTCAATTAAAGGGAGAATATGGCAGGTACAATATGTACTGATTTTTTGTGGTTTACTGTGAGATGTCTTTCTACTGAGACCAGCACACTTCCTATTAGAGTTAACAGGCTCATCTGACTGGAAGCCTGCATGATCCATCAGTTCATTTCAGCCACTCTGCTCTCTCAGGCCCTGCTTTTAAAGACAGATAGAGGGGAGACTGTCTCATTTCACGCTTGCAGGAGTTAATGCTATTAAACCAGACACACAGATACACTCAAATGTGCACACATTCAAATACGCATAGACACATGTGGACACACACACACACAAACACACACGCACACAAGATGTAGCTGCTATCTGATGGCCTGAACAACGGCAACCTCACTAGATAAAGAGCAGCTTTCCTGTTCCTGTGATATAGAGCCATGTTTAGCCTCTGGATGATATGTGTGTGAGAGAGAGTGTGTGTGTGTGTGTGTGGGTGGTTGGACCTTTGTGTATGAGTATACATTTGCACCTGTGCTGTGACTGATGCAGGACCAATCCCTCAGTGATCCCATTACAAGGGTCTGACAAGTGAGGGCTGTGTGTGTGTGTGTGTGTGTGTGTGTGTGTGTGTGTGTGTGTGATGGAGAGGATCATCTGAAAACGGCTGTTAGTTAGCAGCATTCTCTATCACTGTGGCATGTTATTATCTGGCTACGGTCTATGTTACATCACTCATACTTACACTTACACACATGCACGTACATGAGCGCGCAAAAACAGACATACACAAATGCAGATTTGTGATTTGTCTTGATATTTATGTGAATAAATATGTACACCTGTTTCTTATTTTTCATCACTACGTAAACTTAAAGACATTTTGGGAAATACCCTGATTTGCTTTCTCGAGTTAGAGGAGAAGATTGACATAACTGTTATGTCTGTCAAATATGGCGTAGTTTAGCAGGGGGGTCAACAGCTACACCGAATCTGTCAATAATAATCTGCCTACTAGCACATCTAAAGCTCAATAATATACATTATAATTTATTTATCCTCACTGTTTACATTTAGCTTGCTGCGCAAATATATGTATATTTGTCATACCCACCTAACAACCAGTCGAATTCTGTTGCACTATCACTAGTCCCAGTCTAGTGTACA
Source organism: Larimichthys crocea (assembly GCF_000972845.2). Classification (NCBI taxonomy): domain Eukaryota; kingdom Metazoa; phylum Chordata; class Actinopteri; family Sciaenidae; genus Larimichthys; species Larimichthys crocea. The sequence continues at coordinate 27,794,790 of NC_040013.1, forward strand.
AATGTTATTGTTGTTGTTTATAGATATAAATAGATACACATATTTATATGTATGCATATATATATGCACCTTTTTAATATGTATATAGTTATTTTATGTTTATGTTTACATGTACCTGGTGTGTCCCTTGTCTTTTAACTCTACTTATGTCTATACCTGTACGTACAACTGAGAGCAAAGTGTAACAGGAGTCGAATTCCTTGTGTGTGTACACACACCTGGCAAATAAAGTGATTCTGACTCTGATATTGTATTATATCTTGTTTGTTTAATCCCTACAAAAACAGAGAGGTAAAAACATCAATTTGTGGTTTTCACAGTTGATATGTGACTTCCTGGAGTCTCAATGATGTCTAGACTGAAAGAAGTTATTGCATGAAACAGTTTCAGCAAACCCTTTTTTAAAGCCCTAAACCCACTACTTTAGATAAGCGACTAAAAAGATTTGAGAACTAGCAAAACACTTTGCAATGTCCCCACTCTGAAGCTGAAAAATTCAAGAGATGCAAGAAGAACAACCCCACTAACACACTCCCCATTTACTTAATGACATTATGACCTCAGCCGTATAAAAAAAAAATCATTATTACTAACACTTTGAGTGGTTGGACATGTGCCACTGACTCTAAAAGGGAAGTCCAGCTTGCTGGTTATGCACACACAGATCTCTACAGACATCATATAATGAGGCTTGATGTAAGCAGCCCACACAGTGCGTTTAGAAATAACAAATGCACACAATTTTAAGTACAGTACACACTGTCCTGCTAACCAGTCTTATCTCTATGCAAACCTGCACTC